>NC_092230.1:15639991-15652491 GCF_036320965.1 Panulirus ornatus | reverse complement strand
AGGGCTTACCATAATTAGTCGAAACTTTCAATGTCTCACTTTCACACTTATCAATACTATCGAGACAACACGAATCGTATTGATCATTTAGAAATTCATCGAACCCATCCGGGAAGATATATCTTTTACCATGTGTACATATAGCCAGTATCATAACTATGATCCTACACATAGTGGACAGATCAATATCTATATTTGCTGATAACCACGAGAAAAATGAAACACGACAAGTTCCCAAGTGCACTTTCGTGTAATGATCACATCGTCAGGGGAGATACAAGAATGAGGCAGAGGACGTAGAACAGTCAGTTGATATATAAGGAAGAGACGTAGCTAAGACGCCATTGGTAAACAAGCGTTACCGGATGGTGGTGTACGGGTCTGGCATCATGACTGTTATAAATTTTTCATCAGACGGACAAGAAAGGGAACCGTTTAACAAATTTTGCCTACGACTAAGCTATCCAGTTCGTATAGACCTTCACTAATATTCAAGTTACAATTCTTTGTGTATTTAATGATGGAAGATTCAATGATATTTCTCGTGGTAAAGGAATTACAGTTAATAACTAAATTAGCGTTACTCCAGTCAATACAATGGTCATAATTCTAAACATGAGTAAACAAAGCATTTGATTCTTGCCCTGTTCTTATACAATAGTCATGTTGCTTAAGTCTAACATAAAGATCCTTACCAGTCTGCCCAACATAAAACATAATGCAATTTTTACAAGGGATTCTGTAAACACAGCCCGCAGAATTTTCTGTTGAGTTTTCTATTAAGATATTCTTCATAGTATTGTTATTACTGAAAGCTCCATTTACATTAAAGGATTTAAGCAACCTAGGAAGTCATGTACATTATCATTAAAAGGAAAAACTAAAAGATTCAAGGTATCAAGGGAGGGTTTAGGTTTAACTTTAGAAAATGACTTCATTGCTAACTTAAGGGATCTATCAATGAAAGATCTAGGATATTTTAACTGGATCTAATAGAATATATTTTTTCAAACTCATCATCAATAAACTCTGGACTGCAAATACATAATGCCCTAAGGAATATGGACTGAAATGATGATAATTTAACTCTGTCATGTTGAGCTGAGTAATAATGGATATATGAAGAAACATTTCTGGGTTTTATATATATGCTAAACTTAAACATGTTTACATCCCTATGGATCACGCAATCTAAAAATGGTAACACAATTATTTTCCACTTCCACAGTAAAGTTGATTGATGGAAGGCACTAAATTGTTAAGTAAAGGGAGAAATGTTTGTAACTTTTCGTTTGTTGGCCAAACACAATGAACATCATCAACCTACACTAAACCAAATTGCCTTCTACGTGGGAGAAGATATCTTAATGTTCAAGTACGTGGGAGAATTCGTGTTAGATCTGATGGTGTGTACGTGGGGAGTAAACTCTACCTAGAGACATACGTGGGCAAGAAACACTGAAGTGGGTGACAAGGATAGACCTGATTTAGATAAGAAATTAGCTTCGTGGTGAGAGATATCAATATGAATAACTGAAAACTAAGTTACGCTGGTAAGGAAGACTTACGTGGGTAGTATATTGTTATATATGGGATATAAAACTCAAAGTGGGAGATGGAAATATACATGGGTCCATGGGGGGGGGAATGTAAAAAATATACATGGTTGAAAAAGAAGAAGAAACACAACTCAGTGGCTTGTAAGCATGTACGTGGGTGTAACACTAGTACGGGGGAGGAGTGGCGGATAAGAGAGAGAGAGAGAGAGAGAGAGAGAGAGAGAGAGAGAGAGAGAGAGAGAGAGAGAGAGAGAGGAGGAGGTATCCACAAGGTGTAATACATGAGTCAACTTCGTGTATCAGAACCATTCATTCAGCTACTGACGAAGGAGACGTCGAGGTCGGGAGGCCACGTGAGCCACACCAGGGAGGGCCTGAGTGGAGAGGGAAGGGGAAGCCCCGGGTGACATTAATTCCAGGACGCCAGGAAGATGTAATCTAGAACGTCCTGGAGGAAGAATGGCCTTGAATATCTTTGGGGAAAAAAAGAAGAGAAAGACTCATCTCGAGAAACCTCCAGGAGAAGAATGGTCGAGAACATCCTGGGAAGAGTAATCCACATCTTCCTAGGAGAAAAAAGAAAATCTATAATATCCTCGCTGGGGGCGAGGGTGAGGCTAGGAGGGGGGGGGGATAACTTACAACATCCTGGGAAAGGATGATGTAGAGTAACCCAAGGGGGGGGGGAACAAATGTAAACTACACCATCCTGGGAATGAATGACGTCAACCATCATAGGGGAAGACTGATCTAAACCATCCTGGGGGAAGAATAACCTCGAGAACCTCCAGGTACAGGACCTGAGAGGCGTAACCCACACACCATGATGCATGTCTCCAACCCCAGGACGGGCTGGTCACGGTGGGGGTTGGATATGGTGGAGGAAGGACATATTACGTCATGGTGGAGGAAGGTCATTTTA
This sequence comes from Panulirus ornatus, assembly GCF_036320965.1. NCBI lineage: Eukaryota > Metazoa > Arthropoda > Malacostraca > Decapoda > Palinuridae > Panulirus > Panulirus ornatus. Next base: position 15,650,010 of record NC_092230.1, on the reverse strand, counting down.
GGTCATGGTGGAGTACGGACACATTAGGTCATGGTGGAGGAAGGACATATTAGGTCATGGTGGAGGAAGGGCACATTAGGTCATGGTGGAGGAAGGACATTTTAGGTCATGGTAGAGGAAGGACATTTTAGGTTATGGTGGTAGAGGGACATTTTAGGTCATGGTGGAGGAAGGACATTTTAGGTTATGGTAGTAGAGGGCCATTTTAGGTCATGAGAGAGGAAGGACATTTTAGGTCATGGTGGAGGAAGAACATTTTAGGTCATGGTGGAGGAAGGACATTTTAGGTCATGGTGGAGGAAGGACATTTTAGGTCATGGTGGAGGAAGGACATTTTAGGTCATGGTGGAGGAAGGACATTTTAGGTCATGGTGGAGGAAGGACATTTTAGGTCATGGTGGAGGAAGGTCATTTTACGTTATGGTAGAGGAAGGACGTTTTAGGTTATGGTGGTAGAAAGACATTTTAGGTTATGGTGGAGGAAGGACACTTTGTCACGGTGGAGAAAGGACATTTTAGGTTATGGTAGAGGAAGGACATATTAGGACATGGTGGAGGAAATACATTTTAGGTCATGGTAGAGGAAGGACATTTCAGGTCATGGTGGAGGAAGGACATATTAGGTTATGGTGGTAGAAGGAAATTTTAGGTCATGGTAGAGGAAGGACATTTTAGATTATGGTGGCAGAAGGACATTTTAGGTAGAGGAAGAACAGTTTAGGCCATAGTGGAGGAAGGACTACGACATCAGGAAATACATCTAACTCATCCACAAAAGGGGAATATATACGTTCCAGAAAGAAAAGGGTGAACATGAACGCTGAGTGAAGACGACAACCCCAGATAAATCTCTGGGGGATGGAAGAACAAGAGAAGGAAGGTATCCCGCTCTGGGGGCGCAACGTATAACAATAGAGTAATTTACCTGTCAACACTATGTGTGTCCAGGGAAGGAGAGCAGGGGATGTGGATACTGCTTCCATGCAGTTATGGGACGAGAGAGAGAGAGAGAGAGAGAGAGAGAGAGAGAGAGAGAGAGAGAGAGAGAGAGAGAGAGAGAGAGAGAGAGAGAGAGAGAGAGAGAGAACGGGCAGGAACGGGAGAAGAGGATAAAAAAAGAAAAGAAAAGAAGAACAGATTACCCGAACACACTGTCCTAACATATTGCTGGCACAAATTGCCAAGATAAACAACAGGACCAGATTGCTAGGATGGACAGCTGGGATACACTGCAAGAACACAGTGCTAAGACACGAGGACGAGGCCAGGCTGATGGAAGTACCAGCCACAGTGCCGTTCCAGCGGACCGCTGGAACAGACCTGAAGCGCAAAAAACAGACCGCTGGAACGGACTACCTGGCCGGATTGCAGGAGTCCAGGAACGCACTGATGGAACATGGTGGAAGAGATCCCTGGATTAAAAGTCCAAAAAGGGAAAAAAAAAAACAACTATCCATTGGCCTGCTGGAAGGAAGTCCAAGAACAAACAGACTGCTGGAACCGACTGCCAGAGCAAATAACTGGAATGAAGAAAGGGAAATAAAAAGGAGATAATTGAAACATAATGCTGGACTGCAATGCAATTAAAGGCACCTGGAAATATCTGTCGGACTGGAACGCAGATAAAGATTTCTGGAAGAGATTCCTGGACAGCAGTGCAAAAAGAGTGCTGGAGCAGGTTGCCAGAACAGATCACTGGAATGGGATAACACACTATTAGAACAGGCTGCTGGAAGCCACCGCTGGAACGTATTGCCTTCGACTGGAATGAAAGAGGAGGAGGAGGAGGCTGCAGCTGGAAGAGAATGCTACGTACCAGATTGCGGGTATAGAGTCCATGTACAATGCTGAAAAAAAGAAAGAAAATCAATACACTGGAATTCTAAAAGAAACTGCTGGAAGAAATGGCTGGAACAAGAGTGCAATACGAGGCTGCTGGAAGGTACCAGAGGAAGACCTGACCAACAGGGCTTGGCCAGGTGAGAGCAGCCGGTCTGGGTCCAGGCAGAAGGCCAGGGAAAAGTGTTCATCACAGACCTACAATGGAGGCAAATGTCGGCGGTTGCACACGGTAAACATAACTGTTGTTTCAAGGGATCCCTGGAAGAGCAGGTGTGTGTGTGTGTGTGTGTGTGTGTGTGTGTGTGTGTGTGTGTGTGTGTGTGTGTGTGTGTAAATTCCCCTGTGTGGGCACATAAGCTTGCAATTTTTCAGTGCACAGGCGCAGGTCATAACACTCAAACACTACAGCAACACCCAGAAATCCTACATTGTTGTTGTTAACTAAACTCACATTTAAAAATCTCACGTCAGAAATATGTTAACAATAATTATAATAATGATAATAATGATGATAATAATAATGATAATAATAATAATAATAATAATAATAATAATAATAATAATAATAATAATAATAATAATGATAATGATAAAGTAAACGTGATCATATAACGAAGAAGACAGTGGTGTAACGTGGTCAGGGTGAGGCTGGTGCATTCCCACACACCTCGGGAAATGTGAAGAGTTGATATAAAATGTATGAAATCCATACCTGCCAACACCGACCCCCCCACCCAATCTTGTGCATCAAAAAATAATGATTTTTTTTTTTCCCCTTGAAATAAATTCGGAAGGAAACAAGTGGGAGTTTTGGATTAACGTTAAGGATGACCATCACCTCCCGACACACCTACACGATATGTGGGACGGGGAGGTGTAGGGAGGAGACCCGACCATCCCATCGTTAGGGAGGAAACCCGACCATCCCATCGTTAGGGAGGAAACCCGACCATCCCATCGTTAGGGAGGAAACCCGACCGTCTCATCGGTAGGGAGGAGACCCGACCTTCCCATCGGTATGGAGGCGTAGGGAGGAGACCCGACCATCCCATCGGTAGGGAGGAGACTCGACCAACCAACCACCTTAGCGGTACGGGAGGTGTAGGGAGGTGACCGGAGGTGACCCCCGACCATCCCATGACACCAGCTGCTGGGTCACAGGTCACAGGTCGTCGCTAGTTGGGAGGGGACGTGGTCATGCAGGTCTCCGTGTTGGTATACTCGTGTTATACCAGCGCTCCCCTACCGCAACATACCAGTAAATATATCACTGGTAGGTCGGTATTATACCACTGTCTGCATGCTGCTACACCAGCATAACACTAGTATATCGATATCATACCACCCTCTCAATTCAAGTTATACGAATACTGCACTGGTATAACGGTATTATACCACTGTCAATATACCGTTATACCAGAATAACACTCATATCACACTGGTATATCGGTATCATACCACTGTCACAATGCTTTTATACCAGCATCATACTAGAACCCGTCACCACCCGCCGTCAGATGGTATACCAGTTATACCCTCTCTGTACCGACCTACGCGTCGCGTGATCATAATACCGTCCAGCGGTTATACCACAACCCCCACAGGTTATATAACACCACCAGCTACACACACAGCTTTCGCTCCCTCCCGTAACATAACACAGACAAGTGTTATCATGACGACCCTACGTGATCCTCATACTGGCTCAGTGTCACGCGAGTTACATACACACAGCAATACTACGGGACTGGAAACGACTATATGACCGGTCCAGGTGAGTGTCGTGTACGGGGTACCTCAGGGCTGTGTCCTGGGGCCTCCTGCCACTCTCCATCATGTGTCATCAATGACCAGGAGACAAGGTAAGGTAGTCAGCCTACGAGATGCTGGGCTTCGATGGGAGTTTTGGGAAGCCGACATCACAAACCACCGCGGCTGCTGTAGACCACAATCAGTCCTCCCCATTCCTCTCAACCCAGGGCCACATCTCCTCTCACAGTGACTCATAGAACAGCCATGGATGATCGTGCTGTCAATACACACACACACACACACACACACACACACACACACACACACACATACACACACATGCGCGCGCGCGAGTGTGCTCAAATACATATCCATTAATAACACAATTCATTAAATTTATTTGATATCAAAATAAAAATGAAACATAAACCTTTCCATTAACATTTTTATTTCATATGATACATTATATAGGTAGCTGGTATTGACACATATATATTGTGTGTGTGTGTGTGAAACTCTACAAAATCATAAGCTCTCTCTACTGTATTTTTGTAGTGATTTCTTCCTTGCAAACTCTGTTAAAATCATAGCAAAATTATAGGCATTTCTGATAAGCCAATCCCTGCATTTAAAGATCCTAGTTAAAGATGTATGGAAGAAGGAGAATGTGCTGGAGATGAAATGTTTGAGGACAATATAAGGTGTTGAGGAAGGAACGAATAAGAAACGAAAAGTGTAAGAGACAAGTGTGAGCAGTACAAGATCATGGTGAAATGCTCTGGACACACAGAGAAGATGACTGAGAAGGAATGCATGTCGGAAGAGGAGGGGAACAAGGAGAGAGAGGGGGATGGGGGGGAGGGGATAACCCGAGGGGAACAACGAGAGAGGGGGGGAGGATAAACCCGAGGAGGTGAAAAGATGGAGTGAAAGAAGCTACGAGTGTTCAGGGCCTGAACATGAAGGAAGCTGTCAAGTGCGCATGGAAGAAGCATTTTCTTTGCTTGGCCAAACATATCAGTGTCCTTTTCAGACCCCTCAGCCGCCCAAGCTCCACGCCCAACGCCCCCTATACTCTATTCTTGTTCCCCTCGCGTCAAGTGGCTAAACTTCAATAAGAACAACACGCGTCTCAGTTCCGGTCATCGACCGCGATCAACGACAGAGGGAAAAAATATAGAACAAATACAGAGCAGAGCAACAAATCTAATTTCGTCCCTCTGACGCTAAAGCTTGTAAAGAATGTCTTACTAACTTAAATTCATTAAAGAAATGAAAAAAGTAAGAAAGCTCCGAGATCTAAAAGTCTCGAAATACCATATAATTCAAGACGAAATAAATGATATAAAGTTAAAGTGTACAATACGTAACACAAACAATGGTATATGGTTTTAACCAGCTGAAGAATTATGAAAAACATATTCATTGAACGACCACCAGATGTCAGGCATGAAACCTACCAACACATCAGAAATCTCGTCATTACATAGTTTAATGATGGTAAATATCAGTAAATAAGCCTCAGCCCCAGACTATATGCAGCTGCCAACACTAGAACAATGTGTCTGTCATTATGACTTTCCTGTATAAGACTCATATACCAGTCTGCTGTCTCTGTAGAACATGATGCATCCGCTTAACTGCTTGTTGCGCCGCGGGGAATGGTGGGTGGGGAGGGGGCCTTCCCAGATATGGTGGGTGGGGAGGAGCCTTCCCAGATATGGTGGGTGGGGAGGAGCCTTCCCAGATATGGACTATCAGTATACCACCACAGAACTGTCAGTATACCACCAAAGAACTGTCAGTATACCACCACAGAACTGTCAGTATAGCACCACAGGACTATCAGTATACCACCAAGGAACTGTCAGTATACCACCACAGAACTGTCAGTATACCGCCACAGGACTATCAGTATACCACCACAGAACTGTCAGTATATCGCCACAGGACTATCAGTATACCACCAAGGAACTGTCAGTATACCACCACAGAACTGTCAGTATACCGCCACAGGACTATCAGTATACCACCACAGAACTGTAAGTATACCACCACAGGACTATCAGTATACCACCACAGGACTGTCAGTATGCCGCCACAGGACTGTCAGTATACCGCCACAGGACTATCAGTATACCACCACAGAACTGTCAGTATACCGCCACAAGACTATCAGTATACCACCACAGAACTGTCAGTATACCACCACAGAACTGTCAGTATACCGCCACAAGACTATCAGTATACCACCACAGAACTGTCAGTATACCACCACAGGACTATCAGTATACCACCACAGAACTGTCAGTATACCGCCACAGGACTATCAGTATACCACCACAGAACTGTCAGTATACCACCACAGGACTATCAGTATACCACCACAGAACTGTCAGTATACCACCACAGAACTGTCAGTATACCACTACAGAATTGTCAGTATACCACCACAGAACTGTCAGTATACCGCCACAGGACTATCAGTATACCACCACAGAACTGTCAGTATACCACCATAGAACTGTCAGTATACCGCCACAGGATTGTCAGTATACCACCACAGAACTGTCAGTATATCGCCACAGGACTATCAGTATACCACCACAGAACTGTCAGTATACCACCACAGAACTGTCAGTATACCACCACAGAACTGTCAGTATACCACCACAGAACTGTCAGTATACCACCATAGAACTGTCAGTATACCGCCACAGGATTGTCAGTATACCACCACAGAACTGTCAGTATACCACCACAGAACTGTCAGTATATCGCCACAGGACTATCAGTATACCACCACAGAACTGTCAGTATACCACCACAGAACTGTCAGTATACCACCACAGAACTGTCAGTATACCGCCACAGGACTATCAGTATACCACCACAGGACTGTCAGTATACCACCACAGAACTGTCAGTATACCACCATAGAACTGTCAGTATACCGCCACAGGATTGTCAGTATACCACCAACACCAACAGTGTGAGAGGTGTCAGTGTGGGAGGCTGGACCAGCTCACTGTTCCTCCTGGTTAATTCCGGCCCGCTGGCCGCCGTCCTGGGGGGGGGGGGGAGAGGAGGCGAGGCAAGATGTCACGTGAGTGGGAGGTCGTGACGTCATCATCACCACGGCTGGGTTACGGTAACTGAGGCAAGTCTGACGAGGAGCCACCTCGTCGGCTGGGGTAATTTCTCTTTCAACGAACGGGACGAGCTGGCACAGGGAGGAAGTTGTCTGAGAGTTGGCACCGAGAGGAAGTTGTCTGAGAGTTGGCACCGAGAGGAAGTTGTCTGAGAGTTGGCACCGAGAGGAAGTTGTCTGAGAGTTGGTACCGAGAGGAAGTTGTGTGAGAGTTGGCACCAGGAGGAAGTTGTCTGAGAGTTGGCACCGAGAGGAAGTTGTCTGAGAGTTGGCACCGAGAGGAAGATGTCTGAGAGTTGGTACCGAGAGGAAGTTGTGTGAGAGTTGGCACCAGGAGGAAGTTGTCTGAGAGTTGGCACCGAGAGGAAGTTGTCTGAGAGTTGGCACCGAGAGGAAGATGTCTGAGAGTTGGTACCGAGAGGAAGTTGTGTGAGAGTTGGCACCAGGAGGAAGTTGTCTGAGAGTTGGCACCGAGAGGAAGGTGTCTGAGAGTTGGCACCGAGAGGAAGTTGTCTGAGAGTTGGTACCGAGAGGAAGTTGTCTGAGAGTTGGCACCGAGAGGAAGTTGTCTGAGAGTTGGTACCGAGAGGAAGTTGTCTGAGAGTTGGCACCGGGAGGAAGTTGTCTGAGAGTTGGCACCGAGAGGAAGGTGTCTGAGAGTTGGCACCGAGAGGAAGTTGTCTGAGAGTTGGCACCGAGAGGAAGTTGTCTGACAGTTGGCACCAGGAGGAAGTTGTCTGACAGTTGGCACCGGGAGGAGGTTGTCTGAGAGTTGGCACCGGGAGGAAGTTGTCTGAGAGTTGGCACCGAGAGGAAGGTGTCTGAGAGTTGGCACCGGGAGGAAGATGTCTGAGAGTTGGCACCGGGAGGAAGTTGTCTGAGAGTTGGCACCGGGAGGAAGATGTCTGAGAGTTGGCACCGGGAGGAAGTTGTCTGAGAGTTGGCACCAGGAGTAAGTTGTCTGAGAGCTGGCACCGGGAGGAGGTTGTCTGAGAGTTGGCACCAGGTGGAAGTTGTGTGAGAGTTGGCACCGGGAGGAAGCTGTGTGAGAGTTGGCACCGGGAGGAAGTTGTCTGAGAGTAGGCACCTGGAGGAAGTTGTCTGAGAGTTGGCACCGAGAGGAAGTTGTCTGAGAGTTGGCACCGAGAGGAAGTTGTCTGAGAGTTGGCAGCGGGAGGAAGTTGTCTGAGAGTTGGCACCGAGAGGAAGTTGTCTGAGAGTTGGCACCGAGAGGAAGTTGTCTGAGAGTTGGCACCGAGAGGAAGTTGTCTGAGAGTTGGCACCGAGAGGAAGTTGTCTGAGAGTTGGCACCGAGAGGAAGTTGTGTGAGAGTTGGCACCTGGAGGAAGTTGTCTGAGAAATTGGCACCGAGAGGAAGTTGTCTGAGAGTTGGCACCGGGAGGAAGTTGTCTGAGAGTTGGCACCTCTGAGGAAGTTGTCTGAGAGTTGGCACCGGGAGGAAGTTGTCTGAGAGTTGGCACCGGGAGGAAGTTGTCTGAGAGCTGGCACCTCTGAGGAAGTTGTCTGACAGTTGGCACCGGGAGGAAGTTGTCTGAGTGTTGGCACCAAGAGGAAGTTGTCTGAGTGTTGGCACCAGGAGGAAGTTGTCTGAGAGTTGGCACCGAGAGGAAGTTGTCTGAGAGTTGGCACCGGGAGGAAGTTGTCTGAGAGTTGGCACCGAGAGGAAGTTGTCTGAGAGTTGGCACCGAGAGGAAGTTGTCTGAGAGTTGGCACCGGGAGGAAGTTGTCTGAGAGTTGGCACCGAGAGGAAGTTGTCTGAGAGTTGGCACCGAGAGGAAGTTGTCTGAGAGTTGGCACCAGGAGGAAGTTGTCTGAGAGTTGGCACCGGGAGGAAGTTGTCTTACACTAAGGTCCTACAAACACGTGTGTTACCATCATGTTCGTGACTGATATGTTCAATAATTTCCTGGTGTCTGCATCACAGCGTTGCTCGTCTGTTTCCTCAGACTTTCCTCAGAAGATCGAGGTCAGAGTGTCGCGCAGGAGAGCGGATGGCACGACGGGCACCACACTGTGCCACTCCACCCGCGGCTGTGATCAGTAAGACACGCCACAATTACCGGATAAACATTCCTTGATTATTTCATTATTGTTATCATCACCTTATCTGTTCTTACTTACGGTACTAACTGGATACAGATGAGCGCCGAGACTGGAGTGGAAGTTAAGACAGGTTAATCTTTCCAAAATACTCAGTCATGTCGCGTAAGTCTTATATTAAAGTTTAATATTCACGTATACCAATAAAATATCCTGTTTTAACCCTCGCTCCTTCCCTTGTGGAACGCATGAGATTCTCAGGGACGTATGTACGGAGGTCCCGACGCATCGCCCGGGTCACATACGCCTCCTGTACGTCGGGTCAGATCGACCAACACGCGAGGTTACTCCAGCGTGCGATGCTCAGGTACCTGAGCGCTGCTGTGCTGGTTAGGTTAGGCGGTGGTGTCTGACCCCCCTGGCTGACACCTCCACCTGTTGCCTCCCGGAACACTGGCCTTCCCTTCCTCTGTTGTCTCACGCAACACACACCGTCTACGGCCACAACACTGGCCACACACAACAGGTGTTGCCTCCCAGCTGTGGGACAGAGGGTTTGGCTGCCACAATATCTTGAACCAACCATCTCATACGTTATATACAATATCTCTGTATCTGTGTACCTAATATTCCTCTATGATATTGCTACTGTATTCCTGCTCATAGATTCGAATCATATTTTGTCATTTATAACCGTATCAAAACTCGAAGCGTTGAATTTTTTCTTTGCATATTATAGTCCGACATCAAATGGCACTCAATCCTTGGAAACAAAGAGTATGTGTGTCTCACAAGTAGAGGGAACAAAGGAGAAGAGGGAAACCATATTAGATGGATGGATGGATGGATGGATGGCATGAAAAGGGTTTTGAGTGTTCACGGCCTGAACATGCAGGAGGGTGTAAGGCGTGCACGGGATAGAGTGATTTGAGGCGATGTGGTATAAAAGATGTGAACCAGGGCATATGAAGTGGTCGGGGTAAAGCATGGAGAGGTGTGCCAGGCCTGGCTGTGGAGTGAGGCTGTAGTTTCCGTGGTTTACACATGACTGCTGGAGGATGGATGCATGCGAGACAATGAGGTCATCTCGTCTGTTCCTAGCGCTACCTTGCTAACGCGGGAAACGTAGAAAAATAGGATTAAAAACAAAATAACAATAATGATAATAATAATAATAATAATAATAATAATAATAATAATAATAATAATTAAT
>NC_092230.1:15612491-15637491 GCF_036320965.1 Panulirus ornatus | reverse complement strand
TGAGCCTTAGAGGGAATATCCTCACCTGGCCCCCTTCTCTGTTCCTTCTTTTGGAAAATAAAAAGAAAATGAAGAAAAAACAGGAGAGGAGGATTTCCAGCCCCCCCCCCGCTCCCTCCCAATTCAGTCGCCTTCTACGACACGCAGGGAATATGTGGGAAGTATTCTTTCTCCCCTATCCCCAAGTATGCAGTCTGTTGTAGATGAGAGAGCTTGGGAAGTGAGTCAGTTGTTGTTCACTGATGATACAGCGCTGGTGGCTGATTCATGTGAGAAACTGCAGAAGCTGGTGACAGTTCGGTAAAGAGTGAAAAAAGAAAGCTGAGAGTAAATGTGAATAAGAGCAAGGTTATTAGGTACAGTAGGGTTGAGGGGCAAGTCAATTGGGTGGTAAGTTTGAATGAAGAAAAACTGGAGGAAGTGAAGTCTTTTAGATATCTGGGAGTGGATTTGGCAGCGGATGGAACCATGGAAGCAGGAGTGAGCCACAGGATGGGAGAGGGGGCGAAAGTTCTGGGAGCGTTGAAAAATGTGTGGAAGGCGAGAACATTATCTCGGAAAGCAAAAATGGCTATGTTTGAAGGAATAGTGATTCCAACAACGTTATATGGTTGCGAGGCGTGAGCTATAGATAGAGTTGTGCGGAGGAGGGTGGATGTGTTGGAAATGAGACGTCTGAGGACAATATGTGGTGTGAGGTGGTTTGATCGAGTAAGTAATGAAAGGGTAAGAGAGATGTGTGGTAATAGAAAGGGTGGTTGAGAGAGCAGAAGAGGGTGTTTTGAAATGGTTTGGTCACATGGAGAGAATGAGTGAGGAAAGATTGACAAAGAGGATATATGTGTCAGAGGTGGAGGGAACGAGAAGTGGGAGCCCAAATTGGAGGAGGAAAGATAGAGTGAAAAAGATTTTGAGCGATCGGGGCCTGAACATGCAGGAGGGTGAAAGGCGTGGAAGGAATAGAGTGTATTGGAACGATGTGGTATACCGGGGTCGACGTGCTGTCAATGGATTGAACCAAGGTATGTGAAGCGTTTGGGGTAAACCATGGAAAGTTGTGTGAGGCCTGGATGTGGAAAGGGAGCTGTGGCTTCGGTGCATTACACATGACAGCTAGAGACTGAGTATGAACGAATGTGGCCTTTGTTGTCTTTGCCTAGCGCTACCTCGGGCACATGCGGGGGAGGGGGTTCATTTCATGTGTGGCGGGGTGGCGACGAGAATGAATAAAGGCAGCAAGTATGAATTATGTACATGTATATATATATATATATATATATATATATATATATATATATATATATATATATATATATATATATATATGTCTGTGTATGTATATATATGTTTACGTTGAAATGTATAGGTATGTATATGTGCGTGTGTGGACGTGTGTATATATACATGTGTATGTGGGTAGGCTGGGCCACATATATACATGTATATGCATATGTATATGGCTGTGTATGGGGATATGTATATGTACGTCTATGCATATGTGAGTGTATATGAGTGGATGCATCTTCGCATGCTTTGTGGAGGTACCTCGCTGACGCTGGAAACCGTGATCAAACATAATATATATATATATATATATATATATATATATATATATATATATATATATATATATATATATATATATACAGAAAACGACAGGGAGAGAGAGAGGACTTTCATACAGTTAAGGGGATTAATAATCACATCAATGTTTCAAACGAGAGCCCGTCAGGCGGGCAGGAAGTATAACCCCATAAAAATCAGTCTAACAAAAAAAAATACAAAATAGAATAAAAAAAATGAAAATAAAAAATTGGATATACGATAAAGTATCCAAAAAAAAAAATATCATGTAATGCTAAGAAATTAATAATCATTTAGTCGTAATTTTCAGAAGTAGAGATAAAAGTCCAGGATTTTGGCGGGAAAGTTGGAGATCAGCGTCCGGTACCGACGCATGCGCAGTCTCCCTCACCGTGATCACCAGGGGCCGCGGCCGCGCTCCGCCCTTCATCTGTCCCTTGTCCACCAACCAAACACCACCAAAGATGACGACCAACGCCGCACTTTGTCATTAAACGATTATTACAAAAACAATGTTTAGATTCAGTTTTGTGTGCTGTACGTGGGGGGTAAGGACCGTCCCGCGGAGGGTGGGATGAGCAGTGACGGCGGCGCCACACTGTCCAGGGCTCCCGTCTCTCGTGAAAGGGACGGCTGGGTACAGTACCGTCACTGTGCCTCACATCCACCACAGAGAGAGAGAAAGAGAGAGAGAGAGAGAGAGAGAGAGAGAGAGAGAGAGAGAGAGAGAGAGAGAGAGAGAGAGAGAGAGAGAGAGAGAGAGAGAGAGAGAGAATGAAATTTATGCTGATAAGGAGAATTGATTTAAATGACAACCTCTCTCTCTCTCTCTCTCTCTCTCTCTCTCTCTCTCTCTCTCTCTCTCTCTCTCTCTCTCTCTCTCTCTCCTCAGGACTCTCCACCGTCTGTGCCAACCCAGCCCGGGGTCAGCGGGCGACCCCGTCGTAATTCCAATCTTTCTTTGTTGATGGAAGACGAGCAACGCTGCTCTCCTACACCCGCGGCCTGACCCACATGATATGTATCATGTATCAGTACACTACATGTATCATATATCAGTACACTACATGTATTATATATCTGTACAATACATGTATTATATATCAATACACTACATGTATTATATATCAATACACTACATGTATTATGTATCAATACACTACATGTATTGTATATCAGTAAACTACATATATATCTACACTACATGATACACATGTATCATCAGTACGCTACATGTATCATATATAAGTACACAACATGATACACTACATATGTCATATATCAGTACACTATATGATACACTACATGTATCATCGTACACTACATGTATCATCCGTACACTACATGTATCAATACCTTGAAGGCTCCAGAAAGGGGGAAAAAACTAATGATAACTATTTTACGATTATAAATTATTCTTTTAAATAGTGCCAGGTCATGGTAAATTGGGAAAGACATGAGAGGTAGATAGTTCCAAGGCTTCGACGTGTAGGGAAAGAAGCAGGTATCAAAACGGCCCACCCTTGAGTTGCCGATGGCCACACAGTAATCATGTGACGCAGCAGTTTGCCGAGTACTGCGTGGTCTAGCTAGTGGTGGGGGGCACACAAGCAGCCAGCTCTCGGGAGCAAAAAAACGAAGCAATACCTACAGAAGAGAGAAATTGAATCAACATTGTGGCGTAGGGCAAGGGGGTCCAGTTTGAAAGTTAGCCTGGGAGAGATTATAAGTCAGATCGCTTTCGACTCGACTCTGTCAAGTGAGGATGCAAAGCTAGAGCCACCCCAGATGTGAGGGCAGTACAATACCAGTACACTACATGTATCAGTAAAAGTAAACTATATGTATTATTGTCAGTAAACCACATGTATCAGTACCAGTTAACCATATGTATTAGTACCAATATATCACATGTATCAGTACCAATACACCACATGTATCACTACCATTACACTACATGCATCAATGCGTGCACCACATGTATCAATCCGGTAAACCCTACGTGGTAGTACCAGTACACATGTATCAGCACCAGTACACATGTATCAGTACCAGACCACCACATGTATCAGTACCAGTACTCCACATGTATCAGTAAAAGTACACTATATGTATCAGTATCAGTAAACCACATGTATCAGTACCAGTTAACCATATGTATTAGTACCAGTACACCACATGTATCAGTACCAGTACACCATATGTATCACTACCAGTACACCACATGTATCAGTACGTGCACCACATGTATCAGTCCAGTAAACCCTATGTGTTAGTACCAGTACACCACATGTATCAGTACCAGCACGTGTCAGTACCAGTACATCACATGTATCAGTACCAGCACGTGTCGGTATCAGTACACCACATGTATCAGTACCAATACAAAACATGTATCAACACCAGTACACATGTATCAGTACCAGTACACATGTGTCAGTACCAATACACCACATGCATCAGTACCAATACACCACATGTATCAATACCAGTACACATGTATCAGAACCAGTACACCACTGGTGTCAGTACCAGTACACCACATGTGACAGTACCAATACACCACACGTATCAACACCAGTACACATGTATCAGTACCAGTACACCCCAATGTATTAGCACACATGTATCAGCACCAGTACACATGTATCAGTATCAGTACGCCACATGTATCAACACCAGTGCACATGTCAGTACCAGTGCACCACCTGTATCAGTACCAGTACACCACCTGTATCAGTACCAGTACACCACATGTATCAACACTAGTACATCACATGTTTTAGTACAAGTACACCACATGTGTCAGCACCAGTACACATGTATCAGTACCAGTACACTACATGTATCAGCACCAGTACACATGTATCAGTACCAGTACACCACATGTATCAACACCAGTACATCAAATGTTTAAGTACAAGTACACCACATGTATCAGCAACAGTACACATGTATCAGTACACTGCATGTATCAGTACCAGTACACATTTATCACTGCCAGTACAACACATGTATCACTACCAGTACACCACATTTATCAGCATCAGTACGCATGTATCGCTACCAATACACCACATGTATCAACACCAGTACACATATATCCATGTATCAGTACCAGTACACCACAAGTATCAGTACCAGTACACCCCATGTATCATTACCACTACACCCCATGTATCAGTACCAGTACATCCCATATATCAGCATCAGTACACATGTATCAGTACCAGTAAACATGTGTCAGTAACATTGCACCACAGGTATCAGTACCAATACACATTTATCAGTACCAGTGCACCACAAGTATCAGTACCGGTACACCCCATGTATCAGTACCAGTACCACATGTATCAGCATCAGTACACATGTATCAGTACCAGTACACATGTATCATTACCAGTACACATGTATCAGTACCAGACCAACAGGTGTCAGTACCAGTACACCACATGTATCAGTACCAGTACACATGTATCAGTACCAGTACACATGTATCATTACCAGTACACATGTATCAGTACCAGACCAACAGGTGTCAGTACCAGTACACCACATGTATCAGTACCAGTACACATGTATCAGTACCAGTACACATGTATCATTACCAGTACACATGTACCAGTACCAGACCACCACATGTGTCAGTAAGTACACCACATGTATCAGTACCAGTACACCACATGTATCAGTACCAGTACACCACATGTATCAGTACCAGTACACATGTATCAGTACCAGACCACCACATGTGTCAGTAAGTACACCACATGTATCAGTACCAGTACACCACATGTATCATCATCAGTACACATGTATCATTACTAGTAACCAAAGTAACAGTGTCAGTGAACCTATGTATAACACTATATATCGACCATCCTCAGTAATCAATTTAAATTACCTTGTATTTCTGGCTAAAAATGAACGCCGGTCCTAGAAATTCTATGACGCAAATATACAGAAATATCCCGTCATGATGAAATAGGAGCGTAAAAACCGTAGGATTCATTGAGAGATTCGATCTTACAAGTCATTCAAATTCGAAGGGAAGAGGAAAGTCCCCATGATAGGCAGAGTGACGTCAGACCTGGGGAGGGCTTGTGACGTCACAATGGGGACGTCACTGTCACTCAGAGGTTGGTGAATGTGATTGGTCGGAGGTGGTGGGAGTCGGCACGTACCACCACAGCGGGAGTAAGGGAGGAGGGGTCACTCCACCACCAGTACCAGCAGGGTTAATGGTTAATGGTTAATGGTCTGGTGGTAATACCAAGCTGATGAAGATGGAGGGAGACGAGGTTATCGAGTGCCATAAGGAACGGAAAGCCGAAGTTAGGCATCAAATGTGGCAGCCATCATGCCAGGCCAGGAGCATCACCGGGTTTAGAATGTTAATCAATTCCTCTCCTGCTGGGAAAAAGTGATGGTGGAGTCCGATGTGTTTACCTTCTCGGAAATGTGTGCACCAGTTTAACCAGCGTCGTCCTCCGTGCGCATGCGTGGCGGCCTCTCTGATGGAGGTCCGGTGTTGCCTTTCCGCCAACATTTTTAAGCGGGATTTGATTTTTGCACCCACATTGCTGCCAGTACTGCACGACTGCGTCTAAAAGCTCAATTTTGGTGCAGGGAAATCCACATAGCGATGTGTGACCTGTCAGAGGGTATATCACGGCGAAATTTATCATGCAGGTAACCGCCCTAATCTGGGCGGGTAAATAATTGGCGGGAAAAAAATGCGCGGGAAAATGACGAGACTACTTTCACTCTTACTTGTTGATTACATTTAAATATCTAATTTATTAACGCTGTACTTTTTTTTTAGTGTGTGTGTGTGTGCATGCGTAGAGCAATCTAGATTTTCGTACCTGGCAGGAGAAGAGCGTCAACAAGGAATTAATTATCTCAGGAAGGATATCAAAAGATGGGACTCAGCCCTCCCTCCCTCACCTCACCCCACCTCACCCAGAGCTCCAGCTGCGGCGGGGGAAGCCTTTGACGGTGATCGGGTGACGTAAGAGGTGCGACCCTGTGCCGCTCAGGATGTTACTCCTCCTCTCCTCCTCCTCCTGCAGGATATGTAGGGTCCTGGTCTGGCAGGGGTGAGGATCTCCTGGGCCAGCCTTCTTTCACACGATTTTCGTCAAGCGTCGGGGGGGGAGGGAATGTTTACGGAGGGAGTTTCCCTGGCGGAAGGGTTGTGTGAGGGAGTGGACGGTATCCTGTATGGGGGAAATTCCCTGGCGGGGAACGTATCCTTACATCCGTTTGGGGAATTTCCGCGGGAAGTTGGGAGCAAAATGTCTTTTGTTCGAAAGTGTAAAAAAGTTGGGCGAGACACCGGGAGGTGGAAGGGGGTGGTGACGGGAGGGAAGGGGGGGCGCGGGGGGGGCAAGAGAAGGGTAGGGAGAGTATCTACAGGAGGGAACTGTTATTGTCATCCCTGTGAACCATCACTTCGTAAACCGTACCCGACCACAGTACCAGGCGACGGCAAATGGCGGATGGCTCTGGACGGTGGGTGTATCCAGGTCAAAGGCTGTGGACAGAAGACCATCCCTGGCAGGCGAGGTTCGTGGTCGCCAAGGCCTCCTCCCTGAGCGACAGATGGGTGGATGAGTTGCGAGGTTACTTTCTCCTGACGGAGGCGCTACTGAAGGTGGTGAGGGTGGAGCGTGTCACTGGAGATGACGGTGTAGGGGTTGGCGGGGAGGTCCTGGTGCTGGAGGGAGGGAGGGATTGGTGGTGGTGGTGGTGGTGGGGGAGAGGTGCGGGGAGAGTAGTGAGGGAGAGGGAGGGTTATCGATTGTTAGTGACAGTGAGAGTGGGACGTGGATGGTGGACGCACAGGGGAGGGAGGCCATACCAGCCGACCCCTTCATCTGTTGTGGTATATCTGGGGCGACCCCTTCATCTGTTGTGGTATACTGGTGGTATATCTGGGGCGACCCCTTCATCTGTTGTGATATACTGGCGGTATATCTGGGGTGACCCCTTCATCTGTTGTGGTATACTGGTGGTATATCTGGGGCGACCCCTTCATCTGTTGTGGTATACTGGGTATATCTGGGGCGACCCCTTCATCTGTTATGGTATACTGGTGGTATATCTGGGGCGACCCCTTCATCTGTTGTGATATACTGGCGGTATATCTGGGGCGACCCCTTCATCTGTTGTGGTATACTGGCAGTATATCTGGGGAGATCCCTTCATCTCTTGTGGTATACTGGTAGCATACCTGGGGCAGCATACCGCCCAAATTGTGGTATACAAAGACTATAGAAGCGGGACGTGAGAAGGTGATGGAGCTGTGAGTAAGAGTGATGGAGTGATGGTTTCCCAACACCCACCCCATCACTACACATATACACATACCTCACTTGAGGACACCACATCCACACTCATCACAGGGAAGTGTGGATAGCAGCTCGCATCCGCCTCCGCTCCACCTGCGACCCACGAAGCCCAAACGGGAGGAGCGGGAAGGAGCCATCAAGGAAGAAGTGAGGACATCTCATACACTCTTGCAGTCAGATATGGAGAGGAACGCGGGCATACAAGCCATGAATATGGTTGCAGAAGCAGATCTTACGACGGAAGACATGGCTGGTGAGGAGGGAAGATGGGTCGAGACCACAGAACACTGCCTCTACACAACTGTGTACAGGGCGGGCACGAAGGCGTCAGGACCATGAATAATGTCTGAGCGTGACGACACATGGTTGGTACAGCACCACACATGGTAGGTACAGCACCACACATGGTTGGTGCAGCACCACACATGGTTGGTGCAGCACCACACATGGTAGGTACAGCACCACACATGGTAGGTACATCACCACATATGGTTGGTACAGCACCACACATGGTTGGTACAGCACCACACATGGTTGGTACAGCACCACACATGGTTGGTACAGCACCACACATGGTAGGTACAGCACCACACATGGTTGGTGCAGCACCACACATGGTTGGTACAGCACCACACATGGTAGGTACAGCACCACATATGGTTGGTACAGCACTACACATGGTAGGTACAGCACCACACATGGTAGGTACAACACCACATATGGTTGGCACAGCACCACACATGGTAGGTACAGCACCACACATGGTAGGTACAGCACCACACATGGTAGGTACAGCACCACACATGGTAGGTACAGCACCACATATGGTAGGTACAGCACCACACATGGTTGGTACAGCACCACACATGGTAGGTACAGCACCACATATGGTAGGTACAGCACCACACATGGTAGGTACAGCACCACATATGGTAGGTACAGCACCACATATGGTAGGTACAGCACCACACATGGTTGGTACAGCACCACACATGGTAGGTACACTACCGCACATGGTTGGTACAGCACCACACATGGTAGGTACAGTACCGCACATGGTTGGTGCAGCACCACACATGGTAGGTACAGCACCACACATGGTAGGTACAGCACCACATATGGTTGGTTCAGCACCACACATGGTAGGTACAGCACCACACATGGTAGGTACAGCACCACATATGGTTGGTACAGCACCACACATGGTAGGTAAAGCACCACACATGGTTGGTACAGCACCACATATGGTTGGTACAGCACCACACATGGTTGGTACAGCACCACACATGGTAGGTACAGCACCATACATGGTTGGTACAGCACCACACATGGTTGGTACAGCACCACATATGGTTGGTACAGCACCACACATGGTTGGTACAGCACCACACATGGTAGGTACAGCACCATACATGGTTGGTACAGCACCACACATGGTTGGTACAGCACCACATATGGTTGGTACAGCACCACATATGGTTGGTACAGCACCACACATGGTAGGTACAGCACCACATATGGTTGGTACAGCACCACACATGGTAGGTAAAGCACCACACATGGTTGGTACAGCACCACATATGGTTGTTACAGCACCACACATGGTTGGTACAGCACCACACATGGTAGGTACAGCACCATACATGGTTGGTACAGCACCACACATGGTTGGTACAGCACCACATATGGTTGGTACAGCACCACATATGGTTGGTACAGCACCACACATGGTTGGTACAGCACCACACATGGTTGGTAAGCACCACACAAGGTAGGTACAGCACCATACATGGTTGGTACAGCACCACACATGGTTGGTACAGCACCACACATGGTAGTCACAACACACATGCTTGGTACAGCACCACACATGGTAGGTACAGCCCCACACATGGTTGGTACAGCACCACACATGGTTGGTACAGCACCACACATGGTTGGTGCAGCACCACACATGGTTGGTACAGCACCACACATGGTTGGTACAGCACAACACATGGTTGGTAAGCACCACACATGGTTGGTACAGCACCACACATGGTTGGTACAGCACCACACACGGCTGGTACAGCACCACACATGGTAGTTACAACACACATGCTTGGTACAGCACCACACATGGTTGGTACAGCACCACACATGGTTGGTACAGCACCACACATGGTTGGTAAGCACCACACATGGTTGGTACAGCACCACACATGGTTGGTACAGCACCACACATGGTTGGTACAGCACCACACATGGTAGTTACAACACACATGCTTGGTACAGCACCACACATGGTTGGTACAGCACCACACATGGTAGGTACACTACCGCACATGGTTGGTACAGCACCACACATGGTAGGTACAGTACCGCACATGGTTGGTGCAGCACCACACATGGTAGGTACAGCACCACACATGGTAGGTACAGCACCACACATGGTAGGTACAGCACCACATATGGTTGGTACAGCACCACACATGGTAGGTACAGCACCACACATGGTAGGTACAGCACCACATATGGTTGGTACAGCACCACACATGGTAGGTACAGCACCACATATGGTTGGTACAGCACCACACATGGTTGGTACAGCACCACATATGGTTGGTACAGCACCACACATGGTAGGTACAGCACCACACATGGTAGGTACAGCACCATACATGGTTGGTACAGCACCACACATGGTTGGTACAGCACCACACATGGTTGGTACAGCACCACACATGCTTGGTACAGCACCACACATGGTTGGTACAGCACCACACATGCTTGGTACAGCACCAAACATGGTTGGTACAGCACCAAACATGGTTGGTACAGCACCACACATGGTTGGTACAGCACCACACATGGTTGGTACAGCACCACACATGGTTGGTACAGCACCACACATGGTTGGTACAGCACCACACATGGTAGTTACAACACACATGCTTGGTACAGCACCACACATGGTTGGTACAGCACCACACATGCTTGGTACAGCACCACACATGGTTGGTACAGCACCACACATGCTTGGTACAGCACCACACATGCTTGGTACAGCACCACACATGGTTGGTACAGCACCACACATGGTTGGTAAGCACCACACATGGTTGGTACAGCACCACACATGCTTGGTACAGCACCAAACATGGTTGGTACAGCACCACACATGGTTGGTAAGCACCACACATGGTTGGTGCAGCACCACACATGGTTGGTGCAGCACCACACATGGTTGGTAAGCACCACACATGGTTGGTGCAGCACCACACATGGTTGGTACAGCACCACACATGGTTGGTACAGCACCACACATGGTTTGTGCAGCACCACACATGGTTGGTACAGCACCACACATGGTAGGTACAGCACCACACATGGTTGGTACAGCACCACACATGGTTGGTGCAGCACCACACATGGTTGGTACAGCACCACACATGGTAGTCACAACACACATGCTTGGTACAGCACCACACATGGTAGGTACAGCCCCACACATGGTTGGTACAGCACCACACATGGTTGGTACAGCACCACACATGGTTGGTGCAGCACCACACATGGTTGGTACAGCACCACACATGGTTGGTACAGCACCACACATGGTTGGTAAGCACCACACATGGTTGGTACAGCACCACACATGGTTGGTACAGCACCACACATGGTTGGTACAGCACCACACATGGTAGTTACAACACACATGCTTGGTACAGCACCACACATGGTTGGTACAGCACCACACATGGTTGGTACAGCACCACACATGGTTGGTAAGCACCACACATGGTTGGTACAGCACCACACATGGTTGGTACAGCACCACACATGGTTGGTACAGCACCACACATGGTAGTTACAACACACATGCTTGGTACAGCACCACACATGGTTGGTACAGCACCACACATGGTAGGTACACTACCGCACATGGTTGGTACAGCACCACACATGGTAGGTACAGTACCGCACATGGTTGGTGCAGCACCACACATGGTAGGTACAGCACCACACATGGTTGGTACAGCACCACACATGGTTGGTGCAGCACCACACATGGTTGGTAAGCACCACACATGGTTGGTGCAGCACCACACATGGTTGGTACAGCACCACACATGGTTGGTACAGCACCACACATGGTTTGTGCAGCACCACACATGGTTGGTACAGCACCACACATGGTAGGTACAGCACCACACATGGTTGGTACAGCACCACACATGGTTGGTGCAGCACCACACATGGTTGGTACAGCACCACACATGGTAGTTACAACACACATGCTTGGTACAGCACCACACATGGTTGGTACAGCACCACACATGGTTGGTACAGCACCACACATGCTTGGTACAGCACCACACATGGTTGGCACAGCACCACACATGGTTGGCACAGCACCACACATGGTTGGTACAGCACCACACATGGTTGGTACAGCACCACACATGGTTGGTACAGCACCACACATGGTAGGTACAGCACCACACATGGTTGGTGCAGCACCACACATGGTTGGTACAGCACCACACATGGTTGGTACAGCACCACACATGGTTGGTACAGCACCACACATGGTAGGTACAGCACCACACATGGTTGGTGCAGCACCACACATGGTAGGTACAGCACCACACATGGACGGCACAGCACCAAACATGGACAGCACAGCACCACACACACAGCAATGCAGTGGTGAGGCCAGGTAAACACCTCCATATTTTCTACGTTAGAGTCAAGCCATGGAAGAAAAGAAGATAAAGTAGTGTTGCCAGTGGGGCGGAAAAAAATGACCTTGGCCATCCTGAAGAGAATTATAAAAGGGTCTGGGTGGATCCTGGCACGCGCAGAGGGTGGCTGCTTCCACCACCACAGAAGAACAGGAAAAATCACCACACATTTCGGCCACAATAAACGTAAGGCTCTTCGTACACGCCAACATACGGGGACTTAGGTTGCACATCACAGACAAAACACCTTTTAAAACTGGTCCACCGACCGAGGGAAACATAATATTTACAACCTTAACCCAAACCCAGGTGAAAGATCACGTGCACAATGGGGGTCCAGGTCTGAGATATTACCTACACAGGTGTGGGAGGAGAGGAAGAACAGGTGGAGCACAGGTGTGGGAGGAGAGGAAGAACAGGTGGAGCACAGGTGTGGGAGGAGAGGAAGAACAGGTGAATCATAGGTGCACCAGGAGAGGAGGAACAGGTGGAGCACAAGTGCACAAGGAGAGGAGGAACAGGTGGATCACAAGTGAACCAGGAGAGGAGGAACAGGTGGATCACAGCTGCACAAGGAGAGGAGGAACAGGTGGATCACAGGTGCGCTAGGAGAGGAGGAACAGGTGGAGCACAAGTGCACAAGGAGAGGAGGAACAGGTGGAGCACAAGTGCACAAGGAGAGGAGGAACAGGTGAAGCACAAGTGCAGCAGGAGAGGAGGAACAGATGGATCACAAGTGCACCAGGAGAGGAGGAACAGGTGGATCATAAGTGCACCAGGAGAGGAGGAACAGGTGGAGCACAAGTGCACCAGGAGAGGAGGAACAGGTGGATCATAAGTGCACCAGGAGAGGAGGAACAGGTGGAGCACAAGTGCACCAGGAGAGGAGGAACAGGTGGAGGAATTAGCTGGTCCATGAGAACCTCGTATACCAACTGGACGAGATATGATCCCACGCATGAAGCAGGGGGAATGTCACACGTCAAGACTAAACACCTTGATTTGTTTATCCATCACGCTGGCCTTCCACCCACCACCACACTCAGAAACCACAAGAATTCACACGTGAGCGGGAATACACGACAACCATGTGAACCCACATATATAACCTTCAGCCGACACACATGTAGAATGTAAACATACATGGCTGACATGGGCGAAGGGGAACTATAGCAGAGACGTAACACGCAACGTCTTACTCTCTTATAACGTCTAGATGTGCCGCCCTCACTTGAAATACACTGTACTCACGTCACAAGCTGACACAAGAATAAACGTGTGTGTGTGTGTGTGTGTGTGTGTGTGTGTGTGTGTGTGTGTGTGTGTGTACTTAACAACCCGAGCAGTTCACACGAAAACCTGGAGGTACATTTTGGATATCGAATGTTAAATGAAGTCGGATAGAATGAGAGGAGATTGTTATGAGTGAGTCGTGTACGATACAGAGGGGAAGATCACTCCTGAGTGGCTGAGCACCAGAAGAGTGTGTGTGTGATGCCTCACTGCAGAAGTATGATCACACACACACACACACACACACACACACACACACACACACACACACACACGACACTTGGCAGAGTCCTGGATGGCGCGAGTCCCACCCAACTTACGACTTATAGATCATTTTCCTTCGTTACGACAGCCACGGGAAGGAAGGCTCACGAAAATCATCACCAGCGACATCGACATAGGCGATAAACTCAGTTACGTGAGGAAACACTGAACACTGGGGACCTCACGAGTGTGGACGAAGTTACCAGCAACCACTGAGGAGTATCATGGACTGTACTACACTGGAGAAATGCAAGTGCCGGGATAAACACGGAGAAAATGGGTCAGGCCAGCTGGGGCTGTGGTGGTGTGGAGCGGCGGGCCACAACACGGCCCGGTCCAGCAGGGAGGGGGAAGGTGACGCGCTGTGTGTGCTCTGCAGGAGCAGGAGGAGGAGGAGGAGGACCCCGCGTACTACGACGTCACCAGCAGCAGCAGACGCGGGCAGTGAGAGCCAGTGTGGGAAGTGTGAGAGTTTGAGGGTGAGGGGAATGTGACAGTGGAGGGTGACGTGTTAGGTCAGATTGTGTGTGTGTGTGAGAGAGAGAGAGAGAGAGAGAGAGAGAGAGAGAGAGAGAGAGAGAGAGAGATCCCTGCGAGTCAGGTCATGGGTGAAGATAACGCTGGATGGAGTGAGAGGGGAGGGGGTGGGAGGGGACCCCCCCTCTCCCTCCCCACTGGTGCAGGAGGGGGGCCCACCCTGGACCAGGGGGGACCCCAAGCCCCACCTCACATCCGGGACACCACGTCCTGACAACGGTAAAAGAGCAACAACAACTGAGGTATGTGGGCGAATACGGTGTGACGTCACTTGCGTACGAGGGGAAGGTCAGCGTGACACGACCTTAATGTCCTCACTTGGCGATGTGACCAGCATGATCTATCATACCAGCATGATCTATCATACCAGCATGATCTATCTCATACCAGTATGATCTATCATACCAGCATGACCTATCATACCAGCATGATCTATCATACCAGCATGATCTATCATACCAGTATGATCTATCATACCAGCATGACCTATCATACCAGCATGATCCATCATACCAGCATGATCCATCATACCAGTATGATCTATCATACCAGCATGATCCATCATACCAGCATGATCCATCATACCAGCATGATCCATCATACCAGTATGATCTATCATACCAGCATGATCCATCATACCAGCATGATCCATCATACCAGTATGATCTATCATACCAGCATGATCTATCATACCATCATGATCTATCTCATACCAGTATGATCTATCATACCAGCATGATCTATCATACCAGCATGATCTATCATACCAGCATGATCTATCATACCAGCATGATCTATCTCATACCAGTATGATCTATCATACCAGCATGACCTATCATACCAGCATGATCTATCATACCAGCATGATCTATCATACCAGTATGATCTATCATACCAGCATGACCTATCATACCAGCATGATCCATCATACCAGCATGATCCATCATACCAGTATGATCTATCATACCAGCATGATCCATCATACCAGCATGATCCATCATACCAGCATGATCCATCATACCAGTATGATCTATCATACCAGCATGATCCATCATACCAGCATGATCCATCATACCAGTATGATCTATCATACCAGCATGATCCATCATACCAGCATGATCTATCTCATACCAGTATGATCTATCATACCAGCATGACCTATCATACCAGCATGATCTATCATACCAGCATGATCTATCATACCAGTATGATCTATCATACCAGCATGACCTATCATACCAGCATGATCTATCATACCAGCATGATCCATCATACCAGCATGATCCATCATACCAGTATGATCTATCATACCAGCATGATCCATCATACCAGCATGATCTATCATACCAGTATGATCTATCATACCAGCATGACCTATCATACCAGCATGATCCATCATACCAGCATGATCCATCATACCAGCATGATCTATCATACCAGCATGACCTATCATACCAGCATGATCCATCATACCAGCATGATCCATCATACCAGCATGATCTATCATACCAGCATGACCTATCATACCAGCATGATCCATCATACCAGCATGATCCATCATACCAGCATGACCTATCATACCAGCATGATCTATCATACCAGCATGATCTATCATACCAGCATGATCTATCATACCAGCATGATCTATCATACCAGCATGATCCATCATACCAGCATGATCTATCATACCAGCATGACCTATCATACCAGCATGATCCATCATACCAGCATGATCCATCATACCAGCATGACCTATCATACCAGCATGACCTATCATACCAGCATGATCTATCATACCAGCATGATCCATCATACCAGCATGACCTATCATACCAGCATGACCTATCATACCAGCATGATCCATCATACCAGCATGATCTATCATACCAGCATGATCTATCATACCAACATAATCTATCATACCAGTATGATCTATCATACCAGCATGATCTATCATACCAGCATGACCTATCATACCAGCATGATCTATCATACCAGCATGACCTATCATACCAGCATGATCCATCATACCAGCATGACCTATCATACCAGCATGATCTATCATACCAGCATGATCCATCATACCAGCATGATCCATCATACCAGTATGATCTATCATACCAGCATGATCTATCATACCAGCATGATCTATCATACCAGCATGACCTATCATACCAACATAATCTATCATACCAACATAATCTATCATACCAGTATGATCTATCATACCAGCATGACCTATCATACCAGCATGATCCATCATACCAGCATGACCTATCATACCAGCATGAACTATCATACCAGCATGATCTATCATACCAGCATGATCTATCATACCAGCATGATCTATCTCATACCAGCATGATCTATCTCATACCAGCATGACCTATCATACCAGCATGAACTATCATACCAGCATGATCTATCATACCAGCATGATCTATCATACCAGCATGATCTATCTCATACCAGCATGATCTATCTCATACCAGCATGACCTATCATACCAGCATGATCTATCATACCAGCATGATCTATCATACCAGCATGATCTATCTCATACCAGCATGATCTATCTCATACCAGCATGACCTATCATACCAGCATGACCTATCATACCAGCATGAACTATCATACCAGCATGATCTATCATACCAGCATGATCTATCATACCAGCATGATCTATCATACCAGCATGATCTATCTCATACCAGCATGATCTATCTCATACCAGCATGACCTATCATACCAGCATGAACTATCATACCAGCATGAACTATCATACCAGCATGATCTATCATACCAGCATGATCTATCATACCAGCATGAACTATCATACCAGCATGAACTATCATACCAGCATGATCTATCATACCAGCATGATCTATCATACCAGCATGATCTATCTCATACCAGCATGATCTATCTCATACCAGCATGACCTATCATACCAGCATGAAGTCTCTATATCAAACGCTATGAATGGTGGTGGCCGCGGGGTGGTTGGTTGGCCTCCTGCGGTTCAAGCTGGTGGGGAAGGTGGGGAGGTCAGGACGGGCGAGCAGCAGCCACACACAGGGAGAGCCAGCTTGGCTTCGTCGTCAACACCTTCGACGCCCGGCTGTTACATCGTACTCACACACATCTCCACACACTACTGGCTCTGTGTGTGTGTGTGTGTGTGTGTGTGTGTGGTGTAAGGTCAGGCAGGGTATATGATGTGGTCTGATGTTACCACGAGGAAACAGAATATGGTTATACCAACCACTTGTTGGTTGGTCGCAGGTGTGGCAGTAGCGCGACCTCCCTCACCCACCTCCCCAGGCCTGTGTGAGGGTCGGTCTTCCCTCCTCCCACCACGTACCAGTCGCTGTTTCTGGCAAGTAAAGGTTTCGTTATCACGGTAAAGGAGGAAGAATCCATTTATCTCAGGACCAAGATCACTTTACCTTGCCCTCAACTTACCCCGAGTGGTTTCGTTACTCTACTACAATTATATACATAAATCAAACGCCTAATTACGAGTTCCTCTCCCAGCAGAAACTGGCCAAACACCGTAGGTATTCCTCCCTCACAGAGAAACGTGGCATTTCCTTCTGCTTCGTCAGGACACAACTTCCCGCACGTCACAGGTCCTCTGACACAATAAGCAGATGTGGATGTCAGTCAGTAGACTGAGGAAGCCAGCGTGTTGAGGACATGAGGTGTTACCGGGCTCCTGCGCGTCTGGCGGCCCCCCACGGCCCATCCCAGCAACATTATTAATCCTTCAAGACCAAAGCGTAGTAACCCTTCAAGAACCATAACTCAACCCCATGAGGAGGAGGAGGATCTAATCCTTCATGGAAGACGACTCCACCATGTGTGGGAGGAGGATCTAATCCCTCATAGAAGACGACTCAACCATGAGGAGGAGGAGGATCTAATCCCTCATGGAAGACGACTCCACCATGTGTGGGAGGAGGATCTAATCCCTCATAGAAGACGACTCCACCATGAGGAGGAGGAGGATCTAATCCCTCATAGAAGACGACTCAACAATGAGGAGGAGGAGGATCTAATCCCTCATGGAAGACGACTCCACCATGTGTGGGAGGAGGATCTAATCCCTCATAGAAGACGACTCCACCATGAGGAGGAGGAGGATCTAATCCCTCATAGAAGACGACTCAACCATGAGGAGGAGGAGGATCTAATCCCTCATGGACGACGACTCAACCATGAGTGGGAGGAGGATCTAATCCCTCATGGAAGACGACTCCACCATGTGTGGGAGGAGGATCTAATCCCTCATAGAAGACGACTCCACCATGAGGAGGAGGAGGATCTAATCCCTCATGGACGACGACTCCACCATGAGTGGGAGGAGGATCTAATCCCTCATGGAAGACGACTCCACCATGTGTGGGAGGAGGATCTAATCCCTCATGGAAGACGACTCCACCATGAGTGGGAGGAGGATCTAATCCCTCATGGAAGACGACTCCACCATGTGTGGGAGGAGGATCTAATCCTTCATGGAAGACGACTCCACCATGAGTGGGAGGAGGATCTAATCCCTCATGGAAGACGACTCAACCATGAGTGGGAGGAGGATCTAATCCTTCATGGAAGACGACTCCACCATGAGTGGGAGGAGGATCTAATCCCTCATGGAAGACGACTCCACCATGTGTGGGAGGAGGATCTAATCCTTCATGGAAGACGACTCCACCATGTGTGGGAGGAGGATCTAATCCCTCATGGAAGACGACTCCACCATGAGTGGGAGGAGGATCTAATCCCTCATGGAAGACGACTCCACCATGAGTGGGAGGAGGATCTAATCCCTCATGGAAGACGACTCAACCTTGCAATACGATGGCCAGGTCTCGTCGTTCTGGCTCGTCCTCACGGTCAACCTGTCGTCAGGGAGGGGAGGTCGAAGCAGGGGTTGGGGGTCTGAGGAGGGGAGGTCCGTGCAGGGGTTGGGGGTCTGAGAAGGGGAGGTCCGTGCAGGGGTTGGGGTTCTGAGGAGGGGAGGTCCGTGCAGGGGTTGGGGCTCTGGGGAGGGGAGGTCCGTGCTGGTGTTGGGGGTCTGGGGAGGGGAGGTCCGTGCAGGGGTTGGAGGTCTGGGGAGGGGAGGTCCGTGCAAGGGTTGGGGCTCTGGAGAGGAGAGGTCCGTGCAGGGGTTGGAGGTCTGGGGAGGGGAGGTCCGTGCAGGGTCTGGGGGTCTGGGGAGGGGAGGTCCGTGCAGGGGTTGGGGCTCTGGGGAGGGGAGGTCCGTGCAGGGGTTGGGGCTCTGGAGAGGGGAGGTCCGTGCAGGGGTTGGGGCTCTGGGGAGGGGAGGTCCGTGCAGGGGTTGGAGGTCTGGGGAGGGGAGGTCCGTGCAGGGTGTGGGGGTCTGGGGAGGGGAGGTCCGTGCAGGGGTTGGAAGTCTGGGGAGGGGAGGTCCGTGCAGGGGTTGGGGCTCTGGAGAGGGGAGGTCCGTGCAATGGTTGGGGGTCTGGGGAGGGGAGGTCCGTGCAAGGGTTGGGGCTCTAGGGAGGGAAGTCCGTGCAGGGGTTGGGGCTCTAGGGAGGGAAGGTCCGTGCAGGGGTTGGGGCTCTAGGGAGGGAAGGTCCGTGCAGGGGTTGGGGGTCTTGGGAGGGGAGGTCCGTGCAGGGGTTGGGACTCTAGGGAGGGAAGGTCCGTGCAAGGGTTGGGGGTCTGGGGAGGGGAGGTCCGTGCAAGGGTTGGGGTCTGGGGAGGGGAGGTCCGTGCAGGGGTTGGGGGTCTGGGGAGGGGAGGTCCGTGCAGGGGTTGGGGGTCTGGGGAGGGGAGGTCCGTGCAGGGGTTGGGGGTCTGGGGACGGGAGGTCCGTGCAGGGGTTGGGGTCTAGGGAGGGGAGGTCCGTGCAGGGGTTGGGAGTCTAGGGAGGGGAGGTCCGTGCAGGGGTTGGGGTCTAGGGAGGGGAGGTCCGTGCAGGGGTTGGGGGTCTGGGGAGGGGAGGTCCGTGCAGGGGTTGGGGTCTAGGGAGGGGAGGTCCGTGCAGGGGTTGGGGGTCTGGGGAGGGGAGGTCCGTGCAGGGGTTGGGGTCTAGGGAGGGGAGGTCCGTGCAGGGGTTGGGGGTCTGGGGAGGGGAGGTCCGTGCAGGGGTTGGGGTCTAGGGAGGGGAGGTCCGTGCAGGGGTTGGGGGTCTGGGGAGGGGAGGTCCGTGCAGGGGTTGGGGTCTAGGGAGGGGTGGGGGATGGCTCGAAGGAAGAGAAGGGATGTCCCCGAAGGCGAGGGGTCAGGGCGAGGGGAGGTCCGTGCGGGATGGGGGAGGGGCAGGCCACGCATGAGGAGGAGGGGGTGAGGGTAGGGGAGGGTCGTGCCGGGGGAGGGGGAGGTGGTCATAATGAAGCTCCTGGAATGATCGAAGCTTCGGGTGTACGTACGTACGTACGGAGGTGGCGGGCGGGCCCGGCCGGAGGAGCCGGTGTGAGCCATACCCACCTGGAGTACGTACGTACACCACCTCCTCCTCCTCCTCCTCCACACATCCTCGTACAGCAGTACGACCCCACGCCAGACGTCTGTACCTTCACCTCCATGATGGTCTCCTGGTCACCTGGGACCCACCTGGTCACCTGGGACCCACCTGGCCACCTGGGACCCACCTGGTCACCTGGGTCCCACCTGGTCACCTGGGTCCCACCTGTTCACATGGGACCCACCTGTTCACATGGGACCCACCTGGTCACCTACGACCCATCTGATCACCTGGGAGCCAGCTGGTCACCTGGGAGCCAGCTGGTCACCTGACAGCCAGGTGGTTCTTGCTAACATCCTCATTCTTGGAACAGTTGTGAGGCTTCGTGAGGTGCAGAGCGTCGCCAGCTGACCGACTCCCTAACGCTGTTCTTAACTCCTCCTCCTCCACCTCCACCACCCACCCACCCACCCACCAGCACTCACCTCCAGGCGACTGGTCACCCGCCTCCACCACCCACCCACCCACCAGCACTCACCTCCAGGCGCCGGGGCACCCGCCTCCACCACCCACCCACCCACCAGCACTCACCTCCAGGCGACGGGTCACCCGCCTCCACCACCCACCCACCCACCCACCAGCACTCACCTCCAGGCGACTGGTCACCCGCCTCCACCACCCACCCACCCACCCACCAGCACTCACCTCCAGGCGCCGGGGCACCCGCCTCCACCACCCACCCACCCACCAGCACTCACCTCCAGGCGACGGGTCACCCACCTCCACCACCCACCCACCCACCCACCAGCACTCACCTCCAGGCGACGGGTCACCCGCCTCCACCACCCACCCACCCACCCACCAGCACTCACCTCCAGGCGCCGGGGCACACGCCTCCACCACCCACCCACCCACCAGCACTCACCTCCAGGCGACTGGTCACCCGCCTCCACCACCCACCCACCCACCCACCAGCACTCACCTCCAGGCGCCGGGGCACCCGCCTCCACCACCCACCCACCCACCAGCACTCACCTCCAGGCGACGGGTCACCCACCTCCACCACCCACCCACCCACCAGCACTCACCTCCAGGCGACGGGTCACCCACCTCCACCACCCACCCACCCACCAGCACTCACCTCCAGGCGCCGGGTCACCCGCCTCCACCATCCACACACCCACCCACCTGCACTCACCTCCAGGCGCCGGGTCACCCGCCTCCACCACCCACCCACCCACTAGCACTCACCTCCAGGCGACGGGTCACCCACCTCCACCACCCACCCACCAGCACTCACCTCCAGGCGCCGGGTCACCCGCCTCCACCACCCACCCACCCACTAGCACTCACCTCCAGGCGACGGGTCACCCACCTCCACCACCCACCCACCAGCACTCACCTCCAGGCGCCGGGTCACCCGCCTCCACCACCCACCCACCCACTAGCACTCACCTCCAGGCGACGGGTCACCCACCTCCACCACCCACCCACCAGCACTCACCTCCAGGCGACGGGTCACCACGGTACAGCACAGTGCACCGAGGGTCAACCATCACGGTGTCCACAACGGTGCTACTGCCCCGCGCGTCACATGTTCAGGGGAACTAGTGAGTGTGTTACATGATAAGGGAACTAGTGAGTGTGTTACATGGTAAGGGAACTAGTGAGTGTGTTACATGGTAAGGGAACTAGTGAGTGTGTTACATGATAAGGGAACTAGTGAGTGTGTTGCACGGTAGGGGAACTAGTGAGTGTGTTACATGGTAAGGGAACTAGTGAGTGTGTTAAATGGTAAGGGAACTAGTAAGTGTGTTACATGGTAAGGGAACTAGTGAGTGTGTTACATGGTAAGGGAACTAGTGAGTGTGTTACATAAGGGAACTAGTGAGTGTGTTACATGGTAAGGAAACTAGTGAGTGTGTTACACGGTAAGGGAACTAGTGAGTGTGTTACATGGTAAGGAAACTAGTGAGTGTGTTACAGGATAAGGGAACTAGGGAGTGTGTTACATGGTAAGGGAACTAGTGAGTGAGTTACATGGTAGGGGAACTTGTGAGTGTGTTACATGGTAAGGGAACTTGTGAGTGTGTTACATGGTAAGGGAACTTGTGAGTGTGTTACATGGTAAGGGAACTAGTGAGTGTGTTACATGATAAGGGAACTAGTGAGTGTGTTGCACGGTAGGGGAACTAGTGAGTGTGTTACATGGTAAGGGAACTAGTGAGTGTGTTAAATGGTAAGGGAACTAGTAAGTGTGTTACATGGTAAGGGAACTAGTGAGTGTGTTACATGGTAAGGGAACTAGTGAGTGTGTTACATAAGGGAACTAGTGAGTGTCTTACATGGTAAGGAAACTAGTGAGTGTGTTACACGGTAAGGGAACTACTGAGTGTGTTACATGGTAAGGGAACTAGTGAGTGTGTTACAGGATAAGGGAACTAGGGAGTGTGTTACATGGTAAGGGAACTAGTGAGTGAGTTACATGGTAGGGGAACTTGTGAGTGTGTTACATGGTAAGGGAACTTGTGAGTGTGTTACATGGTAAGGGAACTTGTGAGTGTGTTACATGGTAAGGGAACTAGTGAGTGTGTTACAGGGTAAGGGAACTAGTGAGTGTGTTACATGGTAGGGGAACGAGGGAGTGTGTTACATGGTAAGGGAACTAGTGAGTGTGTTACATGATAAGGGAACTAGTGAGTTTGTTACATGGTAAGGGAACTAGTGAGTGTGTTACATGGTAAGGGAACTACTGAGTGTGTTACATGGTAAGGGATCTAGTGAGTGTGTTACAGGATAAGGGAACTAGGGAGTGTGTTACATGGTAAGGGAACTAGTGAGTGTGTTACATGGTAGGGGAACGAGTGAGTGTGTTACATGGTTGGGGAACGAGTGAGTGTGTTACATGGTAAGGGAACTTGTGAGTGTGCTACATGGTAAGGGAACTAGTGAGTGTGTTACATGGTAGGGGGACTAGTGAGTGTGTTACAGGGTAAGGGAACTAGTGAGTGTGTTACAGGGTAAGGGAACTAGTGAGTCTGTTACAGGGTAAGAGATCTGGTAAGTGTGTAGGGTATGGGAGCTAGTGAGTGTGCTACAGGGGAGGGGAACTAGTGAGTGTGCTACAGGGGAGGGGAACTAGTGAGTGTGCTACAGGGGAGGGGAACTAGTGAGTGTGTTACAGGGGAGGGGAACTAGTGAGTGTGCTACAGGGTAGGGGAACTAGTGAGTGTGCTACAGGGGAGGGGAACTAGTGAGTGTGCTACAGGGGAGGGGAACTAGTGAGTGTGCTACAGGGGGGGGGGGAACTAGTGAGTGTGCTACAGGGGAGGGGAACTAGTGAGTGTGCTACAGGGGAGGGGAACTAGTGAGTGTGCTACAGGGGAGGGGAACTAGTGAGTGTGCTACAGGGTAGGGGAACTAGTGAGTGTGCTACAGGGGGGGGGAACTAGTGAGTGTACAGTGAGGGTCAGACTGAGGTCCGGTCGTGACACCACAGGAGTGACCAGTGGGCCAGGTCTGGCCAGAGAGGTAGGTGGTGGAGGTGGGTCGAGGGGCCAAGTACCAGGGTAGAGTGTAGGGAGGGAGAGGCTTGGCAGAGACCGTGTGTTTACGGCGGCCTGCGCTCCCTCCCACACCTCCAGCAGGGAAACACATACATTATGGCCCGGGTGAGGTCCGGTGTCGCACCTGCTCCTGATGATGAGGGACACAGACCACACCTTTACGTTGTGTGGTGTAGTAATACGTGGGTGAGGCACACACGGCAGCAGACACACTGGAAAGTGGTGTGTACATCCCTCCTC
>NC_092230.1:15599991-15604991 GCF_036320965.1 Panulirus ornatus | reverse complement strand
GATAGAGTTGTGCGCAGGAGGATGGATGTGCTGGAAATGAGATGTTTGAGGACAATGTGTGGTGTGAGGTGGTTTGATCGAGTGAGTAACGTAAGGGTAAGAGAGATGTGTGGAAATAAAAAGAGCGTGGTTGAGAGAGCAGAAGAGGGTGTTTTGAAGTGGTTTGGGCACATGGAGAGAATGAGTGAGGAAAGATTGACCAAGAGGATATATGTGTCGGAGGTGGAGGGAACGAGGAGAAGAGGGAGACCAAATTGGAGGTGGAAAGATGGAGTGAAAAAGATTTTGTGTGATCGGGGCCTGAACATGCAGGAGGGTGAAAGGAGGGCAAGGAATAGAGTGAATTGGAGCGATGTGGTATACCGGGGTTGACGTGCTGTCAGTGGATTGAATCAAGGCATGTGAAGCGTCTGGGGTAAACCATGGAAAGCTGTGTAGGTATGTATATTTGCGTGTGTGGACGTATGTATATACATGTGTATGGGGGGGGTTGGGCCATTTCTTTCGTCTGTTTCCTTGCGCTACCTCGCAAACGCGGGAGACAGCGACAAAGTATAATAAAAAAAAATAATATATATATATATATATATATATATATATATATATATATATATATATATATATATATATATGCATATTATATATATTTACATATATATATATATATATATATATATATATATATATATATATATATATATATATATATATATATATATATATATATATATATAAAGGTGTTACTCCGCATTCATGTAATTACACCGCGAGTGAAAAGTCACCTTTGGGCGAGGCTGTATATACCATCGGGAGTAAATTCTCATAAAAAAATCACTCAAAAGGGGTCCATCATTTCCCTGCTGCTGGAAGCAGCGCAGCCTTAGAAGATTCCTGGGGTAAATATATATATATAGTAATGAACACCCAACATCTACACGATGAAACAATTGATCCTTCCAGTACAGTCCATCCTCAACATGATCGACCCGGGAGGGAAGGGGAGTGTTTTAGATACCAGAGGAGGAGTGGACGTGCAAGCGAGTGGAACCATGTGAGCTGAACACCAGAGGAGTGGACGTGCAAGCGGGTGGAACCATGTGAGCTGAACACCAGAGGAGTGGACGTGCAAGCGGGTGGAACCATGTGAGCTGAACACCAGAGGAGTGGACGTGCAAGCGGGTGGAACTATGTGAGCTGAACACCAGAGGAGTGGACGTGCAAGCGGGTGGAACAATGCGAGTTGAAGTGAGTTACAGGATGGAGAAGATGTCTCAAGTCCTGATCACATTACGGAGCGTGTGGGAAGAACCATGAGCAGTGCCCGGAAAGGTAAAGATGGGAGCGTGTTCCATGGTGAAGTAATCCCGAGGGTGTTGTATGGATGCGATTCTTGGGCCTTCAATGCAAAGGAAGGAAGAAGAGGGACGTGTGGGGAATGAAATGCCCGAGGACGGGACGTGGTGCGAGACGGGTCGATCGTGTGCATAATGAGAGTTGGAGAGAGCGAGGTGGTAGTAAGTGCAGTGGGATGGAAAGAGGAGCCCATCAGGGTATGATGAAGTGGTTTCGTGCATTGGGAAAGGTTGCGGAGAGAGAGAGAGAGAGAGAGATGGACCAAGAAGGTATATATGCTGCAAGTGGAAGGAAGACGGGGGATTAAGGAGAAAGAATGATGCAGGGAAGGGAGCCTGACGGGCGAGAGGCATTAGGTGGATAGAATGAAGAGAATCGAAGTGGTATACGTGGGGCAACGTGCTGTCAGTGGACTGAAACACGACGAAGGAAGTGAGGAATGAAAAAGAGGAGTGTTGGAGCCTGACTGGGAATGGGGAGCTCTGGTCCCTGTGTACTATACAAGTCAACAAGACATTGTATGTATGCAACTGAGGCCAGTGTGTTCTGCTCATGATGTTACCCCACTGGAGCAGAAAAGACAACAACATGCAGAACAAACACATACATAGGTAGGAAGAGGGAGGCAGGTAGAGAGGGAGGTACTTAGAGAGGGAGGTAGGGAGGAAGAGGGAGGGAAGTAGAGAGGGAGGTAGGTAGAGAGGGAGGTAGGTAGAGAGGGAGGTAGGCTGGAGGTGGCAGAAAAACAGAAATACGAGTGAGATCATTTCTATGTGGGTGCTGATGATGAGTGAGGTTGCCGGCCACGTAGGTTCGTGTAACACGGTGAAGAAGGAAGTCACCCAGCCGACCCCTGGGGTGCAGCAAGGCCAGCCCCTGGGGTAAAGTGGTCATCGCAGGCAGAGTATTGTCACCTCGGTGACATGATCTGCTATGTAACATGATCTGCTATGTAACATGATCTGTTATGTAACATGATCTGTTATGTGACGTGATCTGCTATGTAACAATCTGCTAAGTGACATGATCTGCTATGTAACATGATCTGCTATATAACATGATTTGCTATGTAACATGATCTGCTATGTGACATTATCTACTAATCAACATGATTGCTATGTGACATGTGACGAAATCACAGAGCAGGAGGGAGAACTCATGATCAGCTGTGTGACATCATCATAAGCTGTGGTGTGACGTAATTAGTTCCGTGACGTGATCGGCAGGGATGACATGAACACCTGAAGTGTGTCATACACAGACCATAAGACTTTTATGTACAATATCAAACCATTATTCCCGAGAGTCTGTCTGTCTGTGTGACTGTCTTTGTGTCTGTCTGTATGTCTGTCTGTGTGTCTGTCTATGTGTCTGTCTGGGTGACTGTCTATGTGTCTGTCTGTCTGTGTGACTATGTGTCTGTCTATGTGTCTGTCTGTCTGTGTGTCTGTCTATGTTTCTGTCTGTGTGTCTGGCTGGGTAACTGTCTATATGTCTGTCTGTCTGTGTGACTGTCTATGTGTCTCTGCTTGTGTGTCTGTCTATGTGTCTGTCTGTGTGTCTGTCTGTGTGACTATGTGTCTGAGTCTGTGTGACTGTCTATGTGTCTGTCTGTCTGTGTGACTGTCTATGTGTCTGTCTGTCTGTGTGACTGTCTATGTGTCTGTCTGTCTGTGTGTCTATCTATGTGTCTGTGTGTCTCTCTATGTGTCTAGCTGTCTACGTACACATACTTGCCGACACACTTCCCCAGGAACACCATAGGATACCCCACGCAACACGTTCACTATATAAGTCCTCCCCACACACTCCCCCAGTGCAGGTGGTCAGCTGATGAGATTCTTGGGGGGGGGGGATGGAACACGTAGCTTCACACATCTGCATAATGATTATAAAAAGAATATATATATATATATATATATATATATATATATATATATATATATATATATATATATATATATATATATATTCTTATGAGTCCACGGGGAAAATGAAACACGATAAGTTCCCAAGTGCACTTTCGTGTAATAATCACATCATCAGGTCTTGGACAATCACATGTTTACCAAAATGGCGTCCTAGCTTCGTCTCTTCGTTGTATATCAACTGACTTATATTTCTCTCTTGTGTCTTCCCTGACGATGTGATTATTCGAAAGTCGTTCCAGTCGGGTTCATGAGTTGTACCGTCATGTTCAGGGGGTCACATCGCCGTGTTCAAGGGTTGTACCGTCGTGTTCAGGGGGTCACATCGCCGTGTTCAAGGGTTGTACCGTCGTGTTCAGGGGTCACATCGCCGTGTTCAAGAGTCACATCGCCATGTTCAAGGGTTGTACCGTCGTGTTCAGGGGGTCACATCGCCGTGTTCAAAGGTTGTACCGTCGTGTTCAGGGGGTCACATCGCCGTGTTCAAGGGTCACATCGCCGTGTTCAAGGATTGTACCGTCGTGTTCAAGGGTCACATCGCCGTGTTCAAGAGTCACATCGCCGTGTTCAAGGGTCATACCGTCGTGTTCAAGGGTCACATCGCCGTGTTCAAGGGCTGTTCCCTTCGTGTTCAAAAAGGCGTACCGTCTCGCCCAAGGGCATATAAGTTGACACGCACGAAAACAAAATAAAATGCGAAACAAAATATATATCTTTGTGTGGAACGTAAAACTGCGCTTTAATTAAGCCCTAAATCACACTGAGTAATTAATGAGGAAAAAAAAGAAAAGTAGTCACACTAAAAGCAGACACATTTTCCCGTTTTTCTTGTGTGTGTGCAAGTAAAGGGAGTGAGCAACCCCTCTCTCTCTCTCTCTCTCTCTCTCTCTCTCTCTCTCTCTCTCTCTCTCTCTCTCTCTCTCTCTGTGTGTGTGTGTGTGTGTGTGTGTGTACATGACTAGAATGCACGTGTCTGGTGTCGTACAATAAATAACCCAGTTATTAAGAGTTCCTGGAACGCTATTGTCTTACAGGGACAAATATATCGTCACCAAAAATGGAGATAAGCGAGTCCCAGCGATATTAAGCGAGTCCCTGCGGTATTAAGTGAGTTCTTGCGGTATGAAGCGAGTCCCTGCGATATCAAGCAAGTCCATACGATATTAAGCGAGTCCCTGCGATATTAAGTCGATGTGTGGATCATGCGAACATGTTCGCACAGCCTCACAGTGGAGGACGGGTCAGTGAGGGAGCACACACGGGTCTGGTCAGACGCAGGAGGAGGAGGAGGAGGAGGAGAAGGAGAGAGGAGGGAGGAGAAGGAGGAGGAGGAGGAGGAGGTGGTCATGACTGTGTCATCTCCGCTCCACCACACCCGTCACCATCATCATGGATGCTGGCATGGCTACCCTCACCTTCACCCTCACTTGACTTGACTTGACCATTCAGCCAACAGTCGCCAAGGCTGGCGATCCTTTCGTTTGGCCTCTGACGTGAGGCAAAGGTCGGGTCAAAAGTCGGGCCCTTGTGCCCGAAGGGGTCGGGCCGCCATGCTCAAGTGGGGTATTCACGTTCTGCTGCAGGAGGGAGGTGGGTGACCCAAGTGTCCCCCTCTCCCCAGGTCTTGCAGACCACAGTCAGTGTTCCAACCCCAGCCGACGCGTCACATACCAGTGTTACGGTTACGGGTATACGTCACGTGGTGTGTGTGTGTGTGTG
>NC_092230.1:15592491-15594991 GCF_036320965.1 Panulirus ornatus | reverse complement strand
CAGGTGAGGATATTCCCTCAAAAGCCCAGTCCTCTGTTCTTAACGCTACCTCGCTAATCCGGGAAATGGCGAATAGTATGAAAAAAAAATGAAATATATATATATATATATATCCCTGGGGATAGGGGAGAAAGAATACTTCCCACGTATTCCCTGTGTGTCGTAGAAGGCGACTAAAAGGGAAGGGAGCGGGGGGGCTGGAAATCCTCCCCTCTTTTTTTTTTTTTTTCCAAAGGAAGGAACAGAGAAGGGGGCTGGATGAGGATGTTTCCTCAGAGGCCCAGTCCTCTGTTCTTCACGCTACCTCGCTGACGCAGGAAATGGCGAATAGTATGAAAGAAAAGAAAGAATATATATATATATATATATATATATATATATATATATATATATATATATATATATATATATATTATCCCTGGGGATAGGGGAGAAAGAATACTTCCCACGTATTCCCTGCGTGTCGTAGAAGGCGACTAAAAGGTGAGGGAGCGGGTGGCTGGAAATCCTCCCCTTTCTTGTTTTTTTTTTAATTTTCCAAAAGAAGGAACAGAGAAGGGGGTCAGGTGAGGATATTCCCTCTAAGGCCCAGTTCTCTGTTCTTAACACTACCTCGCTAATGCGGGAAATGGCAAATAGAGTGAAAAAAAAAAAAAATATATATATATATATATATATATATATATATATATATATATATATATATATATATATATATATATATAATCTTGATGTGTTTGTAGGTAATCAGCAGAGATCTGATTTTCGTTCAAGCATCTGTATAGGGACCCAGATAGACACCAGTCCAAGCCCTCACCGCCTCAGTGTTCCCTCAGGTGAACATGTTCATGCTGAAGCTCCGCAGTGGAGGCAGAAGTGGCAGTGTGGGGCACGCGGCGGGTGGCAACCTCCCTCAGTCACAGTTGAAGCTGCCGTCCACCTGGCTCGTTGTTCACGAGATGTGATGCACCAACCAACCTTGCCTGGTGTCTCGTACGTCGTCTGTCCTCAATACGAGCATCAGTCACATGATGAACCTGACGTGTCTCTCATGTGCTCAAATGTGTCCTGTTGGTTTGATGTCATGCTGGTAGACCATGTGTGTGTGACCCCCTGGCTGGCGCCATGTTCCAGTGGTTGCATCCTGTGATACATCCAGAGAGGTGATGTTCGAGGTATAGCTCCTCCTCTACTCACGTTATTATGGCGTTTACAACCTCCTCCTCCTCCTCCTCCTCCTCCACACGACGATTCATCAGTGAAGTAGGAAGTTAGGGAGAGGATTCTGGACCAGGTTGAAGTTGTTGTTGGTCATGGCGATGTTCCTCGTGTTTGAGTTCCCCGGAGCAGATTACGTGTTTGAGCTGGTCATTGCCTTTGTGTACACTAGGTGTTGCTGGGTATCTGAGGGGCTTTTACCTCTGGTCACAACACAATCCCTTACGTGCAGATGGGAGTGTTCGAGGTGTTGGGGCTTCGCTGTCAACTCAATCCCAGACAGATGATGTCTTATACGCTTGATGGAGGAAGGATTTTGTGACACCAGTCTTGTGTAACGTCCAAGATCAGGAGACGTATTGTAGAATTAAGGGTATTGGCCGATGCTACAGGTAAGCAGGACCTCCAGGCAATACCTGCCACAGTTCCTACTCAGTTCATGAGTAAACATCAAGAGCGAGTTGCTCCGCCCAGCCTTCATGATGCGGGCAAGACGGTCTTCTGTACGTGGATGCCCGTCCCTCTACCAGCCATGATGGGTGGCTGGCTGGTCGGAGGGAACGATCGTGAGGAATGTTGCTGTCTCAGTATAGGACAGGTGGTGCGTCGGCGTCAGCTGGTGGTGTTGGGTGACCCACGGCAGCACCTTCCTGCTGGAGGGACAGGGAGCCCTCAGCGTGCCCGGCCGGGACACATATATCCTCTTTGTTAATCTTTCCTCACTCATCCTCTCCATGTGTCCAAACCGTTTCAACACACTCTCTTCTGCTCTCTCAACCACACTCTTTCTATTTACACACATCTCTCTTACCCTTACATTAATTACTCGATCAAACCACCTCACATTACATACTGTCCTCAAACATTTCATTTCCAACACATTCACCCTCCTCCGCACAACCCTATCTATAGCCCACGCCTCACAACCATATAACATTGTTGGAACCACTATTCCTTCAAATATACCCATTTTTGCTTTCCGAGATAACTTTCTCGCCTTCCACACATTCTTCATCACTCCCAGAACTTTCGCCACCTCCCCCAGCCCGTGACTCACTACCGCTTTCATGGTTCCGTCCGCTGCTAAGTCCACTCCCAGATATCTAAAACACTTTACTTCCTCTAATTTTTCTCAATTCAAACTTACATTCCATTTAACTTGTCCTCAACCCTTCTGAACCTAATAGCCTTGCCCTTATTCACATTTACGATCAATTTTTCCCTTTCACACACTTTTCCATACTCAGTCACCAACCTCTGCAGTTTCTCACACGAATCCGCC
>NC_092230.1:15582491-15587491 GCF_036320965.1 Panulirus ornatus | reverse complement strand
ACTCCCTCCCTCCGTCCGTAAGCTTTCCTTGGCACATCTCACCGTGGTGGCATGACATCGACCACTTGTGCCCACTGGCAATTGTCTAATAACTTCATTACGGCTGTGAGGCATGTCAGTGAGAAGCCAATGTTGTTTTCAAAAGCCTCTTCATCGAGCGGAACTTTGGCTCAAGCTTTTATCCTCCGTCATCACACACTCCCGCGCACACACCGATATTAACGGATATCCATAATTATTTAATGTAAATCCTTTGATCAGTAACGCTGGCGTATCTGGCTTCACACACCAATATGTTAAGATTCTCAACAGCAAGTAGTGAGGATGAAGACTCACAGATATCATTACAAATGTCTGTGGTGGTTAGTTCTACCGGTTCAAAGGGGCGGCGACGAGTCTGGCGGGCAAGTCAGTGTGTATACTAAGACAGATGCCTCAAGAATTTACTCTTAGAATTTCCTTCTAATGTATTACCACGGGGTAGGATCAACATGGCAACACTGCTTGCCCTCCCAGTGGCAGAGCTGAGAGAGAGAGAGAGAGAGAGAGAGCCGTCAGCTCTCTCACATGAACAGGGCTGAGGCATGTTCAGTCTGGAGTTTCTATGTTCACGAGTACTGTGGCGAAGGTCAACATTGTAATTAGTTTCTTACGTGAATCAGTAGGTATGAATGATGACAGAGGGAGCCATCTACCAGGTAGGCAAGAAATGCTGCTGCTGATGCTTCCTAATTTCATACAACTGATGTAGTTAAAACACTATCATGTGGTTGGCTGTTATATGGATTCATTTAGATTCACTCGTATTATGGTATATGGTTTAACAGTTCAGTAGGGGCAACATTATCTGAATAACCAGGCAGAAGCCTCAGTCCCTACCATCAAAATCCTT
Source organism: Panulirus ornatus (assembly GCF_036320965.1). Taxonomy (NCBI): domain Eukaryota; kingdom Metazoa; phylum Arthropoda; class Malacostraca; order Decapoda; family Palinuridae; genus Panulirus; species Panulirus ornatus. Next base: position 15,586,599 of record NC_092230.1, on the reverse strand, counting down.
GCTGTCCTCAACGTTGGATCCACCCTGGTCTTCCCACATGGGCAGCACTTGTGGTCTTCGGGCAAGCAAGCAAGTCTGATGCTTAAGGCTTCATTTTCCCTTTCTTTTCAAGTATATTAATAACTTTACTCTTATATAAGGCCAGAGTCGGTTTTTGGTATTAAAAACCTTATAGAAACGAAGTACAATACTCTAGCAATTCTAAAATTGACACCGTAATTAGGATTCGCTCTTTGCAAAAATGTTGACATCTCTGAGTCTTACTTGGTCGATATATTTTTTGGTACAAGCAACTGTTGTGCATGGGACAGAGATATATCAAGATATATATATATATATATATATATATATATATATATATATATATATATATATATATATATATATATATATATATTTTTTTTTTTTTTTTTTCAAACTATTCGCCATTTCCCGCATTAGCGAGGTAGCGTTAAGAACAGAGGACTGGGCCTTTGAGGGAATACCCTCACCTGGCCCAATTCTCTGTTCCTTCTTTTGGAAAATTAAAAAAAAACGAGAGGGGAGGATTTCCAGCCCCCCGCTCCCTCCCCTTTTAGTCGCCTTCTACGACACGCAGGGAATACGTGGGAAGTATTCTTGCTCCCCTATCCCCAGGGATATATATATATATATATATATATATATATATATATATATATATATATATATATATATATACGAATAAAGTGTATATGAACGCGCACCTTCATAGAACATATATATATATATATATATATATATATATATATATATATATATATATATATATATATATATATATATATATATGAGAAAATATAGTCAAAATGGTTTTTCATCCACATTCTCTTCACATGGTCCAATCTAATTAACACAAGCTAATTTGTTCATTGAATACCTTGCTTTTCTCCGGGAGCCATAATGAAGCCAAGGCTATTCTCACAGTCTTGTGTTGACGCAGTTAAGAAGTTAGGTTTACACTGCACGATATGTTTGGTCGATACGAATATCATCAGCATTATTAACAATGGTATTGCTGGGACTTTCTGGGACTCCCTTCAGTAATACGTTGATCAGTACATCAAACAAGGTGGGGCTTTGCATTCCACCTTGAGGAAATGCCAAGTTGAAAGTTTTTTTTTGAACAACACACCAGACTTCGTGTGGGAGAGACAATGGAGCATCAAGCACACAAGGGGCGACCATCTACGTTCCATCTTCATCCAGCTCCGACAAAACAACCGGCCTATCAGCAATATCAGATATTTACATTCAATATTCACGTCCAGAGATGTTGTGGTGTGTCTGTCCTCCCAAGGAACTGTTGTGAGGCAGTTGTTTTCCCGCTTGTGCCACGGGAGAAACTGCTTGACTCAGGCACAACACGGCTGGAGTAACTCATAACCTCACAATTGTGCAGATAACTGGAAGAGGAGGAAACCCGTGTGTGTGTGTGTGTGTGTGTGTGTGTGTGTGTGTGTGTGTGTGTGTGTGTGTGTGTGTGTGTGTTACGAGGAGAGGATTATAAACTAGTGATGCTTTTTTGTTTTTGTGACCGAGACTACACGGGCCAAAACACGCCCCAATTAATGAAAGGGAAATCAATAAGGGCTCCGTGGGTGTCTGTAGACCTGACCCGTGAAGGCACAAAGGTTATATGATGAGGGAAAGACGAAAGAAAGAAGAGAATGCCACAGCATAACTGTTCGAGAATGTCCGGTCTCCACAATGAGGCTGTGGGAAGATGTGGCCAAACGCGTACCACGGGTCCAATCCTTGGGACGAAGCTCACGAGAACAGTGGCTAAAATATTATAAACACAGGACAGAGCAGGTGGCAACGTCGCGCAGTATGGCAGGGGAAGGTTGAGGCGAGGTGATGCCAGAAGCATTGATGAGATGGAAGGATTTTGTAGTTAAGAGAGAGGTGGAGGATGAGCCACCCCAGATGTGTGGTCAGTCTTCCCATACTTGAGTGATCTAAGCTCCTGTACACATGAAACACCTGCTCACACTGAAAAATACCCACCACACCTGAAGAACACTCCCACAGCGAATGCGTGGCTGACCAAATGCTCGTGGACGTGTGACTATCGTAACAACTAAACCATTCGAATGTTTACAATAGGAGAAAAAAAAAGAAGAAAATGCCAGAGGAATCCATTTCCAATGTGGCTTTAATAAAGAGAAACATCGCTACCTGAATTCCCTCCGGATGGCGGCTGGAGTCACAGGAAATACACCTGGAACAGATGGTAGAGCAGACCAGAATGTGGAGGGTGAGGTGAGGAGGTGTGCATCATGGTCGTTGTTATGTGCCAGGTCAGGTCAGGTCAGGTCAGGTCTGGACGTACACACACAGTACCCATGTGGGAACCTGTGACACTCAGTATTGTCTGAGGAGATACTACAATAGCGAGAATGGTATTCCTCTCATTATCAACATTATTATTATCATTATCATTATTATTATTATTATTATTATTATTATTATCATTATTATTATTATTATTATTATTATTATTATTATTATTATTATTAGTATTATTACACTGGACCATTATTAGTACTATCATTATTATCATTACTATTATTAGTTATAATCATTATTATTATTATTATTTTTATTATTATTATTATTATCATTATTATTATTATTATCAAAACTCCTGCCATGAGACTGTGACATCCTCTCACCCGCAAGCCGAGATCCTCTACCTCGGGGATGTCAACGTTCACCATAGGGAATGGTTGAATTTCTCCCATACGGACGGTGGAGGGATTGAAGCCCTCACCTTCTCCATTCTTAATGATTTCGAACAAATTCTCCCATCCAACCCATATTCCTGACCGCTGTGACCTTTCTCTTAATATTCTGGGTCTGTTTTTCACCTCTAGTTCATCCTGCTGTAAATATACAATCTCGCCCCCAACAGGTTTATCTGATCACACTCTCATAAATGGATCTATTCTAACGGCACCTCCCCCTCCAGCAGCCCATTGTAAGCATAAATACTGCCAAATCAACAGAGCTGACTGGAATAAACTACGTAACTTCTTTTCTGACTTTCCTTTGGTATCACTGCTTCTTATGTGGAGATGCTTCTGTCTGCGCCAAATGCATAGCAGAGGTTATTCTTGCGGGAATGGAAGCATTCATTCCCTCTCCCTCCAAGACCACTTCTTCATCTAATCCATGGTTCAACCGTTCTTGTTCTGAGGCCATTCAGGCAAGGGATCAGGCATATCGGGCTTGGAAAAACCCTCCTTCCTCTGGCTCCCATTCAGTTTCTATCACTGCCTGTAATATGTGCAAGCACGTTATCCGTGAGGCGAAGCGTTCCTTTATTCAAAGGAAGTGTGATTACCTCTTCTCGTCATCCACTGATGGGTTTCTCAGGTCTTTAGCTGAGGGCATCATCTCTAACAACTTCTGTCGCTCAAACTTCCCTTCATTCTTCCGTTCTGACGGTACAATAGCTGTCTCTCCCGTAGACAAAGCAACTCTCTTTGGTTCCCGTTTCTCCTCGAACTCCATCTTGGATGACTCTAACATTCCTTCACCCCCTGATGCTCCTCTCACTAATCCTATGACCCTCCCCGTAATCTCTTTCCGGAGTGTCCAAAAAGCGCCTCTTTCTCTGGACACAAGCAAGGCTTATGGTCCTGATGGCATCCATCCCCGTGTACTGAGTATGCCTCTGAATTTGCACCTGTGCTTGCTCGTCTGTTCCGCTTCAGTTTAAAATCAAAACTTTCCCTTCTCCTTGGTAGCATGCATTGATACATCCCATCCCTAAGAAGTGTGACCGTTCTGAACCCTCTAACCATCGTCCTATTGCTTTTACATCTGCCATTTCCAGTCTGTGAACCCCTCCTCAACTCCCATATCCTTAAACCGAAAATCACAGTCTTCCCTCTGACCACCGGCATGGCTTCCGTAAGATGAGATCCACTGGTGATATTTTTTCCTATTTTTCTAATGTCTGCTCATCATCCCTGAAAGATTTTAGGGAGTCATGTGTAGTTGCCCTTGACATCTGAGGCTTTTGATAGGGTGTGGCATCGGGGTCTCATCCCTAAGCCTCCCTCTTTTGGCTTCCCTCTCT
>NC_092230.1:15537491-15577491 GCF_036320965.1 Panulirus ornatus | reverse complement strand
ACACTGAGACACAGTATCATGAACACTGAGACACAGTATCATGAACACTGAGGTACAGTATCATGAACACTGAGACACAGTATCATGAACACTGAGGTACAGTATCATGAACACTGAGGTACAGTATCATGAACACTGAGACACAGTATCATGAACACTGAGACACAGTATCATGAACACTGAGGTACAGTATCATGAACACTGAGGTACAGTATCATGAACACTGAGGTACAATATCATGAACACTGAGGTACAATATCATAAACACTGAGGTACAGTATCATGAACACTGAGGTACAGTATCATGAACACTGAGACACAGTATCATGAACACTGAGACACAGTATCATGAACACTGAGGTACAGTATCATGAACACTGAGGTACAATATCATGAACACTGAGGTACAGTATCATGAACATTGAGGTACAGTATCATGAACACTGAGGTACAGTATCATGAACACTGAGGTACAATATCATGAACACTGAGGTACAATATCATGAACACTGAGGTACAGTATCATGAACACTGAGGTACAGTATCATGAACACTGAGGTACAATATCATGAACACTGAGGTACAGTGTCATGAACACTGAGGTACAGTATCATGAACACTGAGGTACAGTATCATGAACACTGAGGTACAGTATCATGAACACTGAGGTACAATATCATGAACACTGAGGTACAGTATCATGAACACTGAGACAGAGTATCATGAACACTGAGGTACAATATCATGAACACTGAGGTACAGTATCATGAACACTGAGACACAGTATCATGAACACTGAGGTACAATATCATGAACACTGAGGTACAATATCATGAACACTGAGGTACAGTATCATGAACAATGAAGTACAGTATCACGAACACTGAGGTAGAGTATCATGAACACTGAGACAGAGCTCCGTTCAGTATAGTCAGTAATATGTAACATCACCATTATGTACACGTCTGTTATCGTGTACATCGGTAGGAGACAATAAACGAAACACATCAAATAACATCTTTATCCTTTATCTCTGCCTTCGTTGCCTCCAGCGGTACCCCCACACACGTCCACTGGCCTGGATCAAGTGCACCACAACACTCGATTCTTTCCCACACACCCGGAAAATTAGTCTGTCTAGCACGGTCTTAGAACACTAGAACAGAGATGTACGAGTGTGTGTTTGTGTGTGTGTGTGTGTGTGTGTGTGTGTGTGTGTGTGTGTGTGTGTGTGTGTGTGTGTGTGTGTGTGTTATTGATATTCGTCTGCCTGCTCCCCCTGGTGCTTAAAAATAAATGGAATAACAGATGTATATTCAGGGCTGAGGAGGAGCGGGGCCACATAAAGACCCTGCAATATTCACCAAGGACACATCTAATACCTTGATGAGACACTGTGTGTGACTCCTGCACGTGGACACGATTCTTAAATATTCACCACATCCTCAACTCAACCCACACCTGTTTGAACTAACTCGCAAATATTCACCCAACCAAAATGGTTCAGGCGAACAAATTCACTCGATATTTAAATTCATTTTCAAACCATATATATATATATATATATATATATATATATATATATATATATATATATATATATATATATATATATATATGGGAGCGGGGGGCTGGAAATCCTCCCCTCTCGTTTTTTTTTTAATTTTCCAAAAGAAGGAACAGAGAACGAGGCCAGGTGAGGATATTCCCTCAGAGGCCCAGTCCTCTGTTCTTAACGCTACCTTGCTAACGCGGGAAATGGCGAATAGTATGAAAGAAAGAATATATATATATATATATATATATATATATATATATATATATATATATATATATATATATATATATATATATATATATATCCCTGGGAATAGGGGAGAAAGAATACTTCCCACGTATTCCATGCGTGTCGTAGAAGGCGACTAAAAGGGGAGGGAGCGAGGGGGTTGGAAATCCTCCCCTCTTTTTTTTTTTTATTTTTATTTTCCAAGAGAAGGAAGAGAGAAAGGGGCCAGGTGAGGATATTCCCTCAGAGGCCCAGTCCTCTGTTCTTAACGCTACCTTGCTAACGCGGGAAATGGCGAATAGTTTGAAATATATATATATATATATATATATATATATATATATATATATATATATATATATATATATATATATATATATATATATATATGAACAAAGTCCATGTGAACGCGCACCTTCATAGAACATACAAACCTCCAACAGCGAGGATCGGACCCGGGACCCCTGTGCCACAACCAGGAAAGCTACCGTTAGGCTATGGGCCTGACTAATAGGAAATAACTATTCGAATACTATGTACTCGAATACCTTTCGTCTCACGTTGTACAGTTAGGTTCGGTAAAATGCTATCTGCTGGCTATGTGCGCCTGCTGGGAAATGACCGGTGTAGACCCCGTTGCTCACCAACGTGAGACGGAGGGTATTCGAGTACATAGTATTCGAATAGTTATTTCCTATTAGCCAGACCCATAGCCCAGCGGTAGCATTCCCGCCTCTTGCACAGGGGTCCCGGGTTCGATCCTGGCTGTTGGAGGTTTGTATGTGATAAATGTGAATAAGAGCAAGGTAATTAGGTACAGTAGGGTTGAGGGTCAAGTCAATTGGGAGGTAAGTTTGAATGGAGAAAAACTGGAGGAAGTAAAGTGTTTTAGATATCTGGGAGTGGATCTGGCAGCGGATGGAACCATGGAAGCGGAAGTGGATCATAGGGTGGGGGAGGGGGCGAAAATCCTGGGAGCCTTGAAGAATGTGTGGAAGTCGAGAACATTATCTCGGAAAGCAAAAATGGGTATGTTTGAAGGAATAGTGGTTCCAACAATGTTGTATGGTTGCGAGGCGTGGGCTATGGATAGAGTTGTGCGCAGGAGGATGGATGTGCTGGAAATGAGATGTCTGAGGACAATGTGTGGTGTGAGGTGGTTTGATCGAGTAAGTAACGTAAGGGTAAGAGAGATGTGTGGAAATAAAAAGAGCGTGGTTGAGAGAGCAGAAGAGGGTGTTTTGAAATGGTTTGGGCACATGGAGAGAATGAGTGAGGTAAGATTGACCAAGAGGATATATGTGTCGAAGGTGGAGGGAACGAGGAGAAGTGGGAGAGCAAATTGGAGGTGGAAAGATGGAGTGAAAAAGATTTTGTGTGATCGGGGCCTGAACATGCAGGAGGGTGAAAGGAGGGCAAGGAACAGAGTGAATTGGATCGATGTGGTATACCGGGGTTGACGTGCTGTCAGTGGATTGAATCAGGGCATGTGAAGCGTCTGGGGTAAACCATGGAAAGCTGTGTAGGTATGTATATTTGCGTGTGTGGACGTATGTATATACATGTGTATGGAGGTGGGTTGGGCAATTTCTTTAGTCTGTTTCCTTGCGCTACCTCGCAAACGCGGGAGACAGCGACAAAGCAAAAAAAAAAAAAAAAAGAATATATATATATATATATATATATATATATATATATATATATATATATATATATATATATATATATATATATTCTTTCTTTCAAACTATTCGCCATTTCCCGCATTAGCGAGGTAGCGTTAAGAACAGAGGACTGGGCCTTGAGGGAATACCCTCACCTGGCCCAATTCTCTGTTCCTTCTTTTGGAAAATTAAAAAAAAAAAAAAACGAGAGGGGAGGATTTCCAGTCCCCCGCTCCCTCCCCTTTTAGTCGCCTTCTACGACACGCAGGGAATACGTGGGAAGTATTCTTTCTCCCCTATCCCCAGGGATATATATATATATATATTCTATTTCTTTAAGACCAATGCATATTTAACACTCAATAACTTTGATTTTTATTTCATTTTTCTTTACCCGCAAGTTTAGTTTCATCATATAAAGTGTAAATTATTTATCCTACATCATCCACTCTCAATCTATTCTTGAAATACACGAGATGTTTCGGGCACTCGAACACAGTCCATCTTCAGTCGTATCGACTATCAATGACAAAAGACAATATGAAGAACAGAACAGGAATGAATCATGTCTTGGAGTGTTGACAGATGATGGCGGTGTTGGGGGGGGGGGGGGCGTCAAAGTCGTTAGGGTTTGCCTGAGGTCGTACGGGGCGCAGTAGAGCATGATTGTAGAGTCCTCACTTCTCCTGTGCTTTGATGATTTATGAAGGGGGGTTATATACGTATTCTCTTATGTACATGGATCCTGGGAACTGCAGCCGTGTTGTTTGGTAACAATGTTTCAGTATAACAGAGACCATGTACATAAGAGAATATAACCCCTTCATTAATCATGAAAGTACAGGACAAATTAGGGCTCTACAATTATTCTATAGTGCGCCCCAAACGACCCCGTACTCTACACCTCCACCGGACATTCCCTGGTACGGAGGCCTTAGACAAACCCCCAACGAGTCTGACACACACACACACACGCACACACACACACACACACACACACACACACCACAGGCGTCAACTCCGAAGGAACACGGTCCACCAATCAACATATTACTGGCATCATCGCTCTCATTTGTAACACCTCAAGATGTGACTCATTCCTGTTCTGTTATTTATACTGTTCCTTAGGGCATTACGTATTTGCAGTCCAGAGTATATTGATGATGAGTTTGACAAGATATATTCTATTGGATCTAAGTTAAAGCACCCTAGATATTTCACTGATCAATCCCTTAAGTTAGCAAAGAAATCATATTATAGAGTTGAGCCCAAACCTCCCACTGACACCAAGAATCTTTTAGTTTTCCCTTTTAATAATAATTCTACTTTACTTCCCATGCTGCTTAAATCCTGTAATGTAAATGTTGCCTTCAGCAACAATAATACTATAAAGAATATCTTAATCAGGAATTCATCAAAAAATTCTCCTGGGTGCATCTATAAAGTGCCATGTAGAAATTATGATAAGGTGTATGTTTGGCAGACTGGTAAGGATTTTTCTTTTTGACTTAAGCAACATAAATATAGAATAAGAACGGGACAAGAATCAAATACCTTGTTTAATCACGTTAAAGACTATGGTCATTGTATTGACTGGAGTAATGCTATCTCAGTTATTAACTCTAACTCTATTACCACGAGAAATATCACTGAATCTTCTATTATTAAATACACAAAGAATTATAATCTTAATATTAGTGATGGTCTATACAAATTAGATAACTTTATTGTTGATAGAATTTGTAAAATTATAAGTTTATGATACGCTCATTGCCTGTCTTGGACAATCGTATGTTTACCAAATGCGTCCTAGCTACGTCTCTTCGTTGTATATCAACTGACTTACATTTCCCTCTTGTGTCTCCGCTGATGATGTGACTATAATACAAAAGTGCACTTGGGAACTTATCGTGTTTCATTTTCCCCGTGGACTCTTAGGAATATACTTGATCACGCGCAAAATTGTGATCCTTTTCAACATATATATATATATATATATATATATATATATATATATATATATATATATATATATATACATATAAAACAAACAACGGAAGGTAGTTACCACATGGTGAACATAAAATCCATTATGAACAAACACTGTATAACCATCAATGTAAAACCATAGCCAGTTTTTTCAATACAAAAGACGAACAGATAAATCCCGGCACGACGCATGACGCATTACCAAACTGTGAATCCGATTATGGAAAGAAAAAATATCAGAAAGATAAAATGGTAAACTTTCGTGAATTTTCTTTTGAAATCAAAGGTTGTGACAATAAATAACAAATATATATATATATATATATATATATATATATATATATATATATATATATATATATATATATAGTATACTATGTCGCTGTCTCCCGCGTTAGCGAGGTAGCGCAAGGAAACAGACGAAACAATGGCCCAACCCACCCACATACACATGTATATACATACACGTCCACACAAGCACATGTACATACCAATACATTTCAACGTATACATATATATACATACACAAACATATACATATATACACATGTACATGATTCATACTTGCTGCCTTTATTCATTCCCGTCGCCACCCTGCCAAACATGAAATGACAACCCCCTCCCCCAGCACGCGCGCGAGGTAGCGCTAGGAAAAGACAACAAAGACCACATTCGTTCACACTCAGTCTCTATCTGTCATGTATAATGCACCGAAACCACAGCTCCCTTTCCACATCCAGGCCCCACAGAACTTTCCATGGTTTACTCCAGACGCTTCACATGCCCTGGTTCAATCCATTGACAGCACGTCGACCCCGGTATACCACATCGTTCCAATTCACTCTATTCCTTGCACGCCATTCACCCTCATGCATGTTCAGGCCCCGATCGCTCATAATCTTTATCACTCCATCTCTCCACCTCCAATTTGGTCTCGCACTTCTCTTCGTTCCCTCCACCTCCGACACATATATCCTCTTGGTCAATCTTTCCTCACTCATTCTCTCCATATGACCAAACCACTTCAATACATCCTCTTCTCTCTCAACCACACTCTTTTTATTACCACACATCTCTCTTACCCTTTCATTATTTTCTTGATGAAACCACCTCACACCACATATTGTCCTCAGACATCTTATTTCCAGCACACCCACCCTCCTCCGCACAAGTCTATCCATAGCCCACGCCTCGCAACCATACATCATTCTTGGAACCACTATTCCTTCAAACATAACCATTTTTGCTTTCCAAGATAACGTTCTCGACTTCCACACATTTTTCAACGCTCCCAGAACCTTCGCCCCCTCCCCCACCCTATGATTCACTTCCGCTTCCATGGTTCCATCCGCTGCCAAATCCACTCACAGATATCTAAAACACTTCACTTCCTCCAGTTTTTATCCATTCAAACTTACCTCCCAATTGACTTGTCCCTCAACCCTACTGTACCTAATACCCTTGCTCTTATTCACATTTACTCTCAGCTTTCTTCTTTCACACACTTTACTAAACTCAGTCACCAGCTTCTGCAGTTTCTCACCCGAATCAACCACCAGCCACGCAAGGCACATATACGACCTCGTTAGGATGCAATGGTGTGTCGCTGATTATATCTTGTATCAAGTACACAAAGATGATTGTAACAAGGACCACATGAAAGGTAACTCTGGAGTGTACATGTACGTAGTGTTCAGATTATCTTCAACACCTGACAGAAGTGTTCAACATACGTTCATCTGGTGGAGTCATCATGCCGTTGATCCTGGCAGAGGAGACGACTATAACCAAAATAATCAATCAAATCATAATGTTTATAGTTTGAAGCCTAACCGAGCAAACTATGTACATCTAGACTTCCCTACAATGTAGGTATCTTTATCTATCCATGAGGGATGCGTAAGTGTTCTATTATATGGGAGGGAGGTGGGGGAGTATATCTAACATTACTCTGGAGGGAGGGAGGTGGGGGAGTATATCTAACATTACTCTGGAGGGAGGGAGGTGGGGAGTATATCTAACATTACTCTGGAGGGAGGGAGGTGGAGGAGTATATCTAACATTACTCTGGAGGGAGGAAGATGGGGGAGTATATCTAACATTACTCTGGAGGGAGGAAGGTGGGGGAGTATATCTAACATTACTCTGGAGGGAGGGAGGTGGGGGAGTATATCTAACATTACTCTGGAGGGAGGAAGATGGGGGAGTATATCTAACATTACTCTGGAGGGAGGGAGGTGGAGAGTATACCATATATATATAATTACCCCCTCATTCGTCACAAGGACACTAGGGCAATTATGTACCGACACTGTCCCATATAAACAACAAATAAAACTATATACAATGAAAGAGGAAGTAAGCAACACACGTCTACACATTCTCACAAGAGTAATGACTCCATGTTGCCAGAAGACACAAGAAAATTACTCTCATAAATCTTGGCCACAGACAAGATCAGTAAAGTAATTATGAAGGATCGAGAACACTGTTAATGTCTGGCTCTGGCCCAGCCTCCATCACTGACCGTCTGGGGCTGGCCCAGCCTCCATCACTGACCGTCTGGGGCTGGCTCAGCCTCCATCACTGACCGTCTGGGGCTGGCTCAGCCTCCATCACTGACCGTCTGGGGCTGGACCAGTCTCCGTCACTTACCGTCTGGGGCTGGCCCAGCCTCCATCACTGACCGTCTGGGGCTGGCTCAGCCTCCATCACTGACCGTCTGGGGCTGGACCAGTCTCCGTCACTTACCGTCTGGGGCTGGCTCAGCCTCCATCACTGACCGTCTGGGGCTGGCTCAGCCTCCATCACTGACCGTCTGGGGCTGGCTCAGCCTCCATCACTGACCGTCTGGGGCTGGACCAGCCTCCATCACTGACCGTCTGGGGCTGGACCAGCCTCCATCACTGACCGTCTGGGGCTGGACCAGCCTCCATCACTGACCGTCTGGGGCTGGCCCAGCCTCCATCACTGACCGTCTGGGGCTGGCCCAGCCTCCATCACTGACCGTCTGGGGCTGGCCCAGCCTCCATCACTGACCGTCTGGGGCTGGCCCAGCCTCCATCACTGACCGCCTGGGGCTGGCCCAGCCTCCATCACTGACCGTCTGGGGCTGGCCCAGCCTCCATAACTGACCGTCTGGGGCTGGCTCAGCCTCCATCACTGACCGTCTGGGGCTGGCTCAGCCTCCATCACTGACCGTCTGGGGCTGGCCCAGCCTCCATCACTGACCGTCTGGGGCTGGCCCAGCCTCCATTACTGACCATCTGGAAACTTGGTCTTCCTCCATCACTGAGAGAATGGCCGACCATCCCAGAAGCACATACAGACCCCGCCATTACCCCTGATAACTAGACGGTAAACATTATACTGGACGAGAGAAAAATATGGAAAAAACCAATCTGCCAAGTCTTATATATATTGCTTTTGAACGTGAGAAAAATATTAAGTGGCCATATATATGCAGTAAAGAATAATAAAGCTCTCAGTGTCGACTACTGTGTGTGTTACGTAATGCAAGTTTATGAGATAAGTTCTGTAACGAATACACTCTTTGTAACGATCAAACTGGATGTAACGATCAAGAATGGTCGCTGGATGATTAGTATTGCGGCCGAACTACTCGTAATTGAGATATATATATATATATATATATATATATATATATATATATATATATATATATATATATATATATATATATTTTTTTTTTTTTTTTTTCAAACTATTCGCCATTTCCCGCATCAGCAAGGTAGCGTTAAGAACAGAGGACTGGGCCTCTGAGGGAACATCCTCACTTGGCCCCCTTCTCTGTTCCTTTTTTTGGAAAAAAAAAAAAAAAAAAGAGGGGAGGATTTCCAGCCCCCTGCTCCCTCCCCTTTTAGTCGCCTTCTACGACACGCAGGGAATACGTGGGAAGTATTCTTTCTCCCCTATCCCCAGGGATATATATATATATATATATATATATATATATATATATATATGTATATATATATATATATATATATATATATATATATATATATATATATATAATTGATATATATATATATCTATTATATATACATATATATATATATATATATATATATATATATATATATATATATATATATATATATATATTATATATATATATATATATATATATATATATATATATATATATATATATATATATATATATATATATAAATGACGTAAGGGAAGTGGGGGAGGAATGGGATGTATTTAGGGAAACAGTGATGGCTTGTGCAAAAGATGCATGTGGCATGAGAATCGAGGGAGGTGGGCAGACTAGAAAGCGTAGTAAGTGGTGGGACGAAGAAGTAAGATTGTTAGGGAAGGAAGAGAGGCATTTGGACGATTTTTGCAGGGAAATAGTGCAAATGATTGGGATGTGTATAAAAGAAAGAGGCAAGAGGTCAAGAGAAAGGTGCAAGAGGTGAAAAAGAGGGCAAATGAGAGTTGGTGTGAGAGAGTAACATTAAATTTTAAGAAGAATAAAAAGATATTTTGGAAGGAGGTAAATAAAGTGCGTAAGACAAGAGAACAAATGGGATCAGTGAAGTAGGCTAATGGAGAAGGTAACAACAAGTAGTGGTGATGTGAGAAGGAGATGGAGTGAGTATTTTGAAGGTTTGTTGAATGTGTTTGATGATAGGCAAATATAGGGTGTTTTGGTCGAGGTGGTGTGAGAAGTGAGAGGGTCAGGGAGAATGATTTGGTAAACAGAGAAGAGGTAGTGAAAGCTTTGTGGAAGATGAAAGCCGGCAAGGCAGCAGGTTTGTATGGTATTGCTGTGGAATTTGTTAAAAAAGGGGGGTGACTGTGTTGTTGACTGGTTGTGAGGATATTCAATGTATGTATGGTTCGTGGTGAAGTGCCCGAGGATTGGCGGAATGCTTCCATAGTGCCACTGTACAAAGGCAAAGGATAAAGGTGAGTGTTCAAATTACAGTGGTATAAGTTTGTTGAGTATTCCTAGGAAATTATATAGGAGGGTATTGATTGAGAGGGTGAAGGCATGTACAGAGCATCAGATTGGGGAAGAGCAGTGTGGTTTCAGAAGTGGTAGAGGATGTGTGGATCAGGTGTTTGCTTTGAAGAATGTATGTGAGAAATACTTAGAAAATAAATGGATTTGTATGTAGCATTTATGGATCTTGAGAAGGCATATGACAGAGTTGATAGAGATGCTCTGTGGAAGGTATTAAGAATATATGGTGTGGGAGGTAAGTTGCTAGAAGAAGTGAAAAGTTTTTATCGAGGATGTAAGGCATGTGTACGAGTAGGAAGAGAGGAAAGTGATTTGTTCTCAGTGAATGTCGGTTTGCGGCAGGGGTGCGTGATGTCTCCATGGTGGTTTAATTTCTTTATGGATTGGGTGAATGTAAGTTTTGGAGAGAGGGGCAAGTATGCAGTCTACTGTGGATGAGATGGCTTGGGAAGTGAGTCAGTTGTTGGTCGGTGATGATACAGCGCTGGTGGCTGATTAGGGTGAGAAACTGCAGAAGTTGGTTACTGAGTTTGGCAAAGTGTGTGAAAGAAGAAAGCTGAGAGTAAATGTGAATAAGAGCAAGGTTATTAGGTCCGGTAAGGTTGAGGTACAAGTGAATTGGGAGGCAAGTTTGAATGGAGAAAAAGTGGAGGAGGTGAAGTGGTTTAGATATCTGGGAGTGGATTTGGCAACGGATGGAACCATGGAAGCGGCAGTGAGTCACAGGGTGGGGGAAGGGGTGAAGGTGCTGGGAGCGTTGAAGAATGTGTGGAAGGCGAGAACGTAATCTCGGAGAGCAAAAATAGGTATGTTTGAAGGAATAGTGGTTCCAACAATGTTATATCGTTGTGAGGCATGAGTTATACATAGGGTTGTGCGGAGGAGGGTGGATGTGTTGGAAATGAGATGTTTGAGGACAAAATGTGGTGTGATGTGATTTGATCGAATAAGTATTGTAAGGGTAAGAGAGATGTGTGGTAAATGATAAAGTGTGGTTGACAGAGCAGAAGAAGGTGTATTGAAATGGTATGGTCACATGGAGAGAATGGGTGAGGAAAGATTGACAAAGAGAATATATGTGTCAGAGGTGGAGGGAACGAGGAGTGGAAGACCAAATTGGAGGTGAAAGGATGGAGTTTAAAAGATTTTGAGCGATCAAGGCCTGAACATACAGAATGATGAAAGGCGTGCAAGGAATAGAGTGAATTGGAACGATGCGGTATACCGGGGTCGACGTACTGTCAATGGACTGAACAAACGCATGTGAAGCGTCTGGGGTAAACCATGGAAAGTTTTGTGGGGCCTGGATGTGGAAAGGGAGCTGTGGTTTCGGTGCATTATACATGACAGCTAGAGACTGAGTGTGAACGAATGTGGCCTTTGTTGTCTTTTCCTAGCGCTATCTCGCGCGCATGCGGGGGGAGGGGGTTGTCATTTCATGTGTGGCGGGTGGCGACGGGAATGAATAAAGTGAGCAAGTATGAATTATGTACATGTGTATATGTGTATATGTCTGTGTATGTATATATATATATATGGATACATTGAAATGTATAGGTATGTATATGTGCGTGTGTACGTGTATGTATATGCATGTATATGTGGGTTGGTTGGGCCATTCTTTCGTCTGTTTCCTTGCGCTACCTCGCTGACGCGGGAAACAGCGACAACGCCTAAGTACACTCCAGACGCCTAGTGTAAAATGGCCAGACTCGGCGGTGCTTCCCCGTCCTTGGCCGTACACCCATGAGGGTCAGCCCCCACCACCAGCCTGGAGGAGGGAGTTGAAGGTCTCTTGAATATTTTAGTAATACTACCGGAAGGTTAAAGTTCACGGTCAGTGGGTTGATGCCTCCGTCAATAGTCGGATGTGATGGATACCATACGATTATGTTCACTGCGGCCAGTGGCAGGACGTACGGAGGCTACCGTATAGTAGCTACTCCCACGCTCAACAGATGGCCCTCTCTCAACACATGGCTCTCCGTAGTAGTACGTGACGGGCACGATGCTGCTGCTGCTGCTGGCGATCACTGCGAAGTAGTAGTACTTACGTTCCACTTCAGCCATGTTAAACCACGATATTAAGTCTCTTATTCGAAGGACAAATGCTGTCCTTTGAATCACATGAGGAGCGAGGCGGCTTACGTAACCAGAACACGTATGATCAATGAGCCAGGCCAGAGATCCTCAATGCTGAAGGCAGACAGATTCGTGAGTTTATAAACGTTCCTCGTTGTCATATCCTCACTAACGTAGAAATACTGAACCTTAACACTTTGATCGTTATTTAATGTATGTATGACTCGTGGTGAGGTGCCTGAGGATTGGCGGAATGCGTGCATAGTGCCATTGTACAAAGGCAAAGGGGATAAGAGTGAGTGATCAAATTACAGAGGTATAAGTTTGTTGAGTATTCCTGGTAAATTATATGGGAGGGTATTGATTGAGAGGGTGAAGGCATGTACAGAGCATCAGATTGGGGAAGAGCAGTGTGGTTTCAGAAGTGGTAGAGGATGTGTGGATCAGGTGTTTGCTTTGAAGAATGTATCTGAGAAATACTCAGAAAAGCAAATGGATTTGTATGTAGCATTTATGGATCTGGAGAAGGCATATGATAGAGTTGATAGAGATGCTCTGTGGAAGGTATTAAGAATATATGGTGTGGGAGGAAAGTTGTTAGAAGCAGTGAAAAGTTTTTATCGAGGATGTAAGGCATGTGTACGTGTAGGAAGAGAGGAAAGTGATTGGTTCTCAGTGAATGTAGGTTTGCGGCAGGGGTGTGTGATGTCTCCATGGTTGTTTAATTTGTTTATGGATGGGGCTATTAGGGAGGTGGATGCAAGAGTTTTGGAAAGAGGGGCAAGTATGAAGTCTGTTGGGGATGAGAGAGCTTGGGAAGTGAGTCAGTTGTTGTTCGCTGATGATACAGCGCTGGTGGCTGATTCATGTGAGAAACTGCAGAAGCTGGTGACTGAGTTTGGTAAAGTGTGTGAAAGAAGAAAATTAAGAGTAAATGTGAATAAGAGCAAGGTTATTAGGTACAGTAGGGTTGAGGGTCAAGTTAATTGGGAGGTAAGTTTGAATGGAGAAAAACTGGAGGAAGTAAAGTGTTTTAGATATCTGGGAGTGGATCTGGCAGCGGATGGAACCATGGAAGCGGAAGTGAATCATAGGGTGGGGGAGGGGGCGAAAATCCTGGGAGCCTTGAAGAATGTGTGGAAGTCGAGAACATTATCTCGGAAAGCAAAAATGGGTATGTTTGAAGGAATAGTGGTTCCAAAAATGTTGTATGGTTGCGAGGCGTGGGCTATGGATAGAGTTGTGCGCAGGAGGGTGGATGTGCTGGAAATGAGATGTTTGAGGACAATGTGTGGTGTGAGGTGGTTTGATCGAGTAAGTAATGTAAGGGTAAGAGAGATGTGGAAATAAAAAGAGCGTGGTTGAGAGAGCAGAAGAGGGTGTTTTGAAATGGTTTGGGCACATGGAGAGAATGAGTGAGGAAAGATTGACCAAGAGGATATATGTGTCGGAGGTGGAGGGAACGAGGAGAAGTGGGAGACCAAATTGGAGGTGGAAAGATGGAGTGAAAAAGATTTTGAGTGATCGGGGCCTGAACATGCAGAAGGGTGAAAGGCGGGCAAGGAAGAGAGTGAACTGGATCGATGTGGTATACCGGGGTCGACGTGCTGTCAGTGGATTGAATCAGGGCATGTGAAGCGTCTGGGGTAAACCATGGAAAGTTGTGTGGGGCCTGAATGTGGAAAGGGAGCTGTGGTTTCGGGCATTATTGCATGACAGCTATAGACTGAGTGTGAACGAATGGGGCCTTTGTTGTCTTCTCCTAGCACTACCTCGCACACATGAGGGGGGAGGGGGATGGTATTCCATGTGTGGCGAGGTGGCGATGGGAATGAATAAAGGCAGACAGTGTGAATTGTGTGCATGGGTATATATGTATGTGTCTGTGTGTGTATATATATGTGTACATTGAGATGTATAGATATGTATATTTGCGTGTGTGGACGTGTATGTATATACATGTGTATGGGGGTGGGTTGGGCCATTTCTTTCGTCTGTATCCTTGCGCTACCTCGCAAACGCGGGGGACAGCGACAAAGCAAAATAATAATAATAATAATAATAATAATAATATATATATATATATATATCCCACGCATTCCCCGCGTGTCGTAGAAGGCGACTAAAGGTGACGGCAGCGGGGGGCTAGAAACCCTCCCCTCCTCCTATCTAAACTTTCTAAAATGGGAAACCGAAGAGATTGAGAGCAGAATAGAAAAAGGTGGGAGTGAATGACGTAAGGGGAGTGGGGGAGGAATGGGATGTATTTAGGGAAGCAGTGATGGCTTGTGCAAAAGATGCTTGTGGCAAGAGAAAGGTGGGAGGTGGGCAGATGAGAAAGGGTAGTGGGTGGTGGGATGAAAAAGTGAGATTGTTAGTGAAAGAGAAGAGAGAGGCATTTGGACGATTTTTGCGGGGAAATAGTGCAAATGACTAGGAGATGTATAAAAGAAAGAGGCAGGAGGTCAAGAGAAAGGTGCAAGAGGTGAAAATGAGGGCAAATGAGAGTTGGGGTGAGATTATCGTTAAAATTTTAGGGAGAATAAAAAGATGTTTTGGAAGGAGGTAAATAAAGTGCGAAAGACAAGAGAACAAATGGGAACATCGGTGAAGGGGGCTAATGGGGAGGTAATAAGTACTGGTGAAGTGGGAACGAAATGGAGTGAGTATTTTGAAGGTTTATTGAATGTGTTTGATGATAGAGTGGCAGATATAGGGTATTTTGAAGGTTTGTTGAATGTGTTTGATGATAGAGTGGCAGATATAGGGTATTTTGGTCGAGGTGGAGTGCGAAGTGAGAGGGTCAGGGAGAATGGTTTGGTAAACAGAGAAGAGGTAGTGAAAGCTTTGCGAAAGATGAAAGCCGGCAAGGCAGCGGTTATGGATGGTACTGCAGTGGAATTTATTTAAAAAAAAAAAAAGGGGGGGGTGACTGTGTTGTTGACTGGTTGGTGAGGATATTCAATGTATGTATGGCACATGGTGAGGTGCCTGAGGACTGGCGGAATACATGCATAATGCCATTGTACAAAGGCAAAGGGGATAAAGGTGAGTGTTCAAATTACAGAGGTATAAGTATGTTGAGTATTCCTGGGAAATTATATGGGAGGGTATTGATTGAGAGGTTGAATGCATGTACAGAACATCAGAGTGGGGAAGAACAGTGTGGTTTCAGAAGTGGTAGAGGATGTGTGGATCAGGCGTTTGCTTTGAAGAAAATATGTAAGAAATACTTAAAAAACAGATGGGTTTGTACTTGGCATTTGTGGATCTGGAGAAGGCATATAATAGAGTGAATAGAGATGCTCTATGGAAGGTATTAAGAGTATATGGTGTGGGAGGCAAGTTGCTGGAAGCAGTGAAAAGTTTTTATCAAGGATGTAAGGCATGTGTACAAGTAGGAACAGAGGAAAGTGATTGGTTCTCAGTGAATGTCGGTTTGCGGCAGGGATGCGTGATGTCTCCATGGTTGTTTAATTTCTTTATGGATGGGGCTGTTAGGGAGGTGAATGCAAGAGTTTTGGAGAGAGGGGCAAGTACGCAGTCGGTTGTTGATGAGAGAGCTTGGGAAGTGAGTCAGTTGTTGTTCGCTGATGATACAGAGCTGGTGGCTGATTCGGGTGAGAAACTGTAGAAGCTGGTGACTGAGTTCGGTAAAGTGTGTGAAAGAAGAAAGCTGAGAGTAAATGTGAATATGAGCAAGGTTAAAAGGTACAGTAGGGTTGAGGGACAAGACAATTGGGAGGTAAGTTTGAATGGAGAAAAACTGGAGGAAGTGAAGTGTTTTAGATATCTGGGAGTGGATTTGGCAGCGGATGGAACCATGAAAGCGGAAGTGAGTCACAGGTTGGGGGAGGGGGCGAAGGTTCTGGGAGCGTTGAAGAATGTGTAGAAGGCGAGAACATTATCTTGGAAAGCAAAAATGGATATGTTTGTAGGAATAGTGGTTCAAACAATGTTATATGGTTGCAAGGCGTGGGCTTTAGATAGGGTTGTGCGGAGGAGGGTGGATGGGTTGGAAATGAGATGTTTGAGGACAATATGTAGTGTGAAGTGGTTTGATCGAGTACGTAATGAAAGGGTAAGAGAGATGTGTGGTAGTAAAAAGAGTGTGGTTGAGAGAGCAGAAGAGGGTGTATTGAGTTGGTTTGGTCACATGGAGAGAATGAGGAAAGCTTGACAAAGAGGATGTATGTGTCAGAGGTGGAGGGAACGAGAAGTGGGAGACCAAATTGGAGATAGAAAGATGGAGTGAAAAAGATTTTGAGCGATCGGGGCTTGAACATGCAGAAGGGTGACAGGCGTGCAAGGAATAGCTTGAATTGGAACGATGTGGTATATCGGGGCCGACGTGCTGTCAATGGATTGAACCAGGGCATGTGAAGCGTCTGGGGTAAACCATGGAATGTTTTGTGGAGCCTGGATGTGGAAAGGGAGCTGTGGTTTCGGTGCATCACACATGACAGCTAGAGACTGAGTGTGAACGAATGTGGCCTTTTTTGTTTTTTCCTAGCGCGTGCGTACGGGGGATGAGGGTGCCATTGCATGTGTGGCGGGGTGGCGACGGGAATAAATAAAGGCAGCAGGTATGAATCATGCACATGTGTATATATGTATATGTCTGTGTATGTATATATATGTATACGATGGGGTGTTTAGGTGTGTATATGTGCGTGTGTGGACGTGTATGTATATGCATGTGTATGTGGGTGGGGTGGGCCATTCTTTCGTCTGTTTCCTTGCGCTACCTCGCTAACGCGGGAGACAGCGACAAAGTATAATAATTTGATAAATATATATATATATATATATATATATATATATATATATATATATATATATATATATATATATATTGCTCTGAATGTTTACCCTATTAGCAGATACTGATGTTTTATTCACGTTCAAAAAGCATGTTAGATCGTGTAGTAAAAAAGTAACACTTTTCCTTGGTTACTTTTCTTTGGTTGAGTGGCGGCAGTATTTTCATCACTTTTAATTACTTATTTACTCTTCTGTTATTTTCAAGACTTTCTTCATCGTCTGTCGCCTGTGTTTATATTCCCGAGCATAATCATCTTCCATGTTTATACCAACTTGAATCAAGTGAGTCTGGATAATGATTTTGTACACAAGTCATGTGGGGCGGTCATGCATGGCAACACTGCTGCTCGAGTCACGTGGGGGCGGTCATGCATGGCAACACTGCTGCTCGAGTCACGTGGGGGTGGTCACGCATTGGGCAACACAGCTGCTCGAGTCACGTGGGGGCGGTCACGCATGGCAACACAGCTGCTCGAGTCACGTGGGGGCGGTCACGCATGGCAACACAGCTGCTCGAGTCACGTGGGGGCGGTCACGCATGGCAACACAGCTGCTCTACACCTCCACACGCCTCACTTGTAACGTTGCGAACCACCGAACCCCAACCACACTTTCCCTATGGGGGTCAGAGGCGAGGGTGATCACCTTGTACTAACCAACCAGTGTTCGTTCCTATACATACAACAACTGTTCTGTATCATCTGCCACGGTCAATGTTTTGGTACAGTCCAGGAACACATGCACAGCTAAGCAAGCCAATAGCTTAGTTTTCCCAGAGTTAACATGTGTGTGATAACTATGACATTACTGTAAGATTACTGTAAGATAACCAACGTGAAAATATTCATCACTTCATGTTCACCCTTAGAATACCTCGTAGGTCAACACTATATTACAACAGTACAATCAATATGTAACTTTACATCATTTTATGTTCAGCAAGTCAACATTAAGTAACTTTACATCATTTTATGTTCAGCAAGTCAACATTAAGTAACTTTACATCACTTTATGTTCACCAAGTCAACATTAAGTAACTTTACATCACTTTATGTTCACCAAGTCAACATTAAGTAACTTACATCACTTTATGTTCACTAAGTCAACATTAAGTAACTTTACATCACTTTATGTTCACCAAGTCAACATTAAGTAACTACATCACTATGTTCACCAAGTCAACATTAACTAACTTTACATCACTTTATGTTCAGCAAGTCAACATTAAGTAACTTTACATCACTTTATATTCACCAAGTCAACATTAAGTAACTTTACATCACTTTATGTTCACCAAGTCAACATTAAGTAACTTTACATCACTTTATGTTCAAAAAGTCAACATTAAGTAACTTTACATCACTTTATATTCACCAAGTCAACATTAAGTAACTATCACTTTCAACAAGTCAACATTAAGTAACTTTACATCACTGTATGTTCACCAAGTCAACATTAAGTAACTTTACATCACTGTAAGATAACCAACGTGCAAACATTCATCATCACTTCATGTTCACCTTTAAAATACCTCGTAGGTCAACACTATATTACAACAGTACAATCAATATGTAACTTTACATCATTTTATGTTCAGCAAGTCAACATTAAGTAACTTTACATCATTTTATGTTCAGCAAGTCAACATTAAGTAACTTTACATCACTTTATGTTCACCAAGTCAACATTAAGTAACTTTACATCACTTTATGTTCACCAAGTCAACATTAAGTAACTTTACATCACTTTATGTTCACCAAGTCAGCATTAAGTAACTTTACATCACTTTATGTTCACCAAGTCAACATTAAGTAACTTTACATCACTTTATGTTCAGCAAGTCAACATTAAGTAACTTTACATCACTTTATGTTCAGCAAGTCAACATTAAGTAACTTTACATCACTTTATGTTCAGCAAGTCAACATTAAGTAACTTTACATCACTTTATGTTCAGCAAGTCAACATTAAGTAACTTTACATCACTTTATGTTCAGCAAGTCAACATTAAGTAACTTTACATCACTTTATGTTCAGCAAGTCAACATTAAGTAACTTTACATCACTTTATGTTCACCAAGTCAACATTAAGTAACTTTACATCACTTTATGTTCACCAAGTCAACATTAAGTAACTTTACATCACTTTATGTTCAGCAAGTCAACATTAAGTAACTTTACATCACTTTATGTTCACCAAGTCAACATTAAGTAACTTTACATCACTTTATGTTCACCATGTCAACATTAAGTAACTTTACATCACTTTATGTTCACCAAGTCAACATTAAGTAACTTTACATCACTTTATGTTCACCAAGTCAACATTAAGTAACTTTACATCACTTTATGTTCACCAAGTCAACATTAAGTAACTTTACATCACTTTATGTTCACCAAGTCAACATTAAATGGATCATGTAGTAACCCAAAAAAAATTTGCTCAGTAAAACATTGTGAGGTGTTCACTGTAGGTCGACCTCCACTCAGTATGTATTTATCCAAAACAAACGTACAAGTATTAAGACCTCACACTGATCTTAAGCTTTGGTGAGTCATTAACTGGTTCATATTATGACCCAGTCATCAATTAGGCAATGTTTCAACTGTATATTTTCAACCGAATGGCTGACTGACATCATGACAGCTTTCCTTTATTTTATGGATTTACACACACACACACACACACACACACACACACACACACAAGCCTTGGGGAACTTAATAGAAATTACTGAGGAACAGGGTCAGAGGTTAACACAGTGGAGGAGGAGATCAAGAAACTTGAGCAGCCAAATCAAAGAATATAAAATGAGTCACCAGATGGAAGACGGCATTACACAGTGGGGAAAAAAAAAAGAAAGGTCGTCAAAAGAGCATTCAACACAGAATCAGTTCAGTTACTGGAATTCGACAGTAATGTAACTTGAGGAAAGGATCAGAGAGTCTTCCCTTGACGTGGCCAGTGACTGGTCAAGGCCAGGAACTGCCCATGTGACACCGTCCACACAGTGACGGCAGCAGCACCAGCAAAACCATCATCTGGCAACCTCGCCTCGACCAGAGAGGCAGCGGCAAAACTGGTGGAGCGGAAGCGAGACCTGGCAACACTGTGTGTCAGGAAGAACCACGGCAAGTGTAGGTCGAGGGACTAACCTGCGTTGGTCCAGGTCGACCAGTCAGGAACATGGATGGTCTCGTATACGTTAGTACAGGTCGACCAGTCAGGAACATGGATGGTCTCGTATACGTTGGTACAGGTCGACCAGTCAGGAACATGGATGGTCTCGTATACGTTAGTACAGGTCGACCAGTCAGGAACATGGATGGTCTCGTATACGTTAGTACAGGTCGACCAGTCAGGAACATGGATGGTTTCATATACGTTAGTACAGGTCGACCAGTCAGGAATATGGATGGTCTCGTATACGTTAGTACAGGTCGACCAGTCAGGAACATGGATGGTTTCATATACGTTAGTACAGGTCGACCAGTCAGGAACATGGATGGTCTCGTATACGTTGGTACAGGTCGACCAGTCAGGAGCATGGATGGTCTCGTAGATGCTCGGATTGATAACGTCGCGAGTAACGAGGCTCGTTGGTTGACTGGGAAAATGTATGGAGATGTTGAGACGTTAACCAGAAGGACAGGAAGGGCGAGTCAACACTGAAGGGGTTTACTAGTAAAGTAAGCAGCACCGCTACCACATATGTATATATATATATATATATATATATATATATATATATATATATATATATATATATATATATATATATATATATTAGTAAAGCTGGACATTCAAGAGCGGAAGTAAGATAACCATATACCAGACACTATGAGGGAAACGTGAAGATCTACAACGGGAGTTTATAGTCAGCATATTCACGGACGACCACTGATGGTTTGACACTGGAGCAATAGCCATGTGATCACGAGGGACTTAAAGTTGACAAACTAACTTACGAAGTGACAGGAAGGAATTCAGTGGCAGTGGCGGTGGTGGGGAATGGTGGGGGAGTGGTGGGGAAAGGTGGGGGAGTGGTGGGGAAAGGTGGGGGAAAGGTGGGGGAGGAGAGGTTCTTCATCAGTAGGGACAGACTAATAATACGGCCACAAACAAGAAGACAAATCCTAGATATGAGATGAGGTGCCACCGTTCATGCAGTGCGAAGGAATGTTAAGTGACTACCAGTTGTAGGTGGGTGTGAGCTGGCATTCAAGGAGCGTATGAGGGAAAAAAAATGTCCCCCCTTGACGTGGCTCGGGATGAGCAAAGAAAACTGACTATAGAGAAAATGTGTCGCCTGCTGTGTGCAGAGGGATACGTGGCCAGCAGCGAGGACGTGTGTGTGTCTGTGTGTGTGTGTGTGTGTGTGTGTGTGTGTGTGTGTGTGTGTGTGTGTGTGAGAGAGAGAGAGAGAGAGAGAGAGAGAGAGAGAGAGAGAGAGAGAGAGAGAGAGAGAGAGAGAGAGAGAGAGAGAGAGAGGCGAGACAAAAACGGAGGACTGGCCGATCCTCTTGATAAGAGATACGCGCAAGATTTAGGAAATCCGGGATGATGAGCCGTTCAGTCAGTACATAATGGCAAACGTATCTGCAGGAAACAAGTGCATGTTGCTGTAAACATATAATAAACCTTCACACAATGTTAACGATCCACAGCAAACTGGCAAATATAACCATGAAGGAAAGATCAAGATGGTATATGAAACAGTAACACTTGCACTACTGAAGGTGGGGCGATTCACGTAGAAACAGACAGACGGGGAATTTGGACTCCCATGAGGGAGAGTCGAGAGAGTCATGAAGACACAAGTCGGCTGGAACATGTCTTACACCAGCCCGTCATCAACACACTTGCATGAGAGAGAGGGACAGACTGACCATCATAACAAGATCTTATCTTCACACATTAACGTGCATATGGAAAACATCATATACGATACACCAAGTGGGAGAAAATGATCGGTATATTTCACTTGTCATAGCCCCACTCCTATGTCATTTCACTTCCATGTTATAGAACTCCATTACATAAATGGTGTCAGTCATTAAATACCACAAATTATTTCTGTATAAGTCCTTACCTATATTCATAACTTAAGCTATCTATCATTTTCGCAAAATAACTCAAAATAACGAATATCTATACCAGGCAGTTTTCCTTTCCCCGTCAGTGTTCAAAACTATCACTTGCAGATAAACTTTTCATGAATCAAACTGCCGGAAAACTATATACTGAAGGGTGACTTGAACGACTTAACGGGTGGTTGTTATCCAGGGTTGTACTGTACCCATGGTGGAAGATAACGAGGTGGTTCGGTTGTTGAGCAGGTGGGCAAGATCCAGTGTGGCCTGTTAACTGTCGTCTGTCACCTGACTTCTCGCCCACATCCTTGAGCTTCGGGTATCATGGCCTGGCCTTTGACCTGTACATGTACGGGTCAGGTCCGAGGCCAAGTCATTAGAACCATCATCATAACGTCGTTCTCTCGAGGTTGAGGGTCTGGATCATGGTCGTCAGGAGGAGGAGGAAGAGGAGGAGGAGGAGGAGGAGGAGGAGGAGGAGGAGGAGGAGGAGGAAGAGGAAGAGGAGGAGGAGGAAGAAGAAGAGGAGGAGGAAGAGGAGGAGCCGACAGGACAGCACTAACCACCTAGTGTGGCAGGTAGTGGCCGTTCACCTGGTGCTGGCTCGGGCACCACGACCCTCCCTGCCTCACCGAATGAAGCCATCCCACGTCCACACACCACCGCTTCCTCCAGCTTCGTGCCCACCCGCCACCGCTGAACACGAGTCTTTCGACAGTAAGTGCCTGTCATGTGCCTCGCCCCTGACGAAGACCTTTGGCTCAGCGTAGTGAGGGAGGCAGTGGAGGTCCTGACGAGGCGGCGGGCGGGTGGCAGACACACCGAACCCAATGTGTTGGTCACGCCGAGATAAGAGAGGCAAATGTCACCGCGACACATGTGACCTTTCCCAAGTTACTGCAAAGGGGGTACAGGTACGACGCAGCTCCCACACTCCACCACACGTACCAACTACATGGTACAGACATCGGGGGACTGGTGTCTCGGTAGCCTGTCTTCATTTTCACTGCTCTACATGTAGCCTGTCTTCATTTTCACTGCTGTACATGTAACCTGTCTTCATTTTCACTGCTCTGCATGTAGCCTCTCTTCATTTTCAGTGCTCTACATGTAGCCTGTCTTCATTTTCACTGCTGTACATGTAGTCTGTCTTCATTTTCACTGCTCTACATGTAGCCTGTCTTCATTTTCACTGCTGTACATGTAGCCTGTCTTCATTTTCACTGCTCTGTATAGCCTGTCTTCATTTTCACTGCTGTACATGTAGTCTGTCTTCATTTTCACTGCTGTGCATGTAGCCTGTCTTCATTTTCACTGCTGTACATGTAGCCTGTCTTCATTTTCACTGCTATACATGTAGCCTGTCTTCATTTTCACTGCTCTACATGTAGCCTGTCTTCATTTTCACTGCTGTACATGTAGCCTGTCTTCATTTTCACTGCTGTACATGTAGCCTGTCTTCATTTTCACTGCTCTACATGTAGCCTGTCTTCATTTTCACTGCTGTGCATGTAGCCTGTCTTCATTTTCACTGCTCTACATGTAGCCTGTCTTTATTTTCACTGCTCTAAATGTAGCCTGTCTTCATTTTCACTGCTCTAAATGTAGTCTGTCTTCATTTTCACTGCTCTACATGTAGCCTGTCTTCATTTTCACTGCTCTACATGTAGCCTGTCTTCATTTTCACTGCTCTGCTGTTAGCTTCAGTGTTGCTGCTTAGTAATATCGGTGGAATGGGTAGCGAGCCCAGTCCTGGTCCCTCGGGTGCTGAAGGAAGCGATGAAACTCTCGAATCACAGTTCACTACGGCCTGACGAGAGAGAGAGAGAGAGAGAGAGAGAGAGAGAGAGAGAGAGAGAGAGAGAGAGAGAGAGAGAGAGAGAGAGGCTGTTATCATGTCATGGCATCCCCCAGGGTCGGCCGCGTGTATGTGTGTCTACGGATGAACCCGAGTGAAAGGTCAGCCCCTGGCCGGGTCTGGCCGGCATTGTAATGAACCCAATTAACTGTGGTTTTCCATCGGTAATGCCATCGGCACACGACGAAACTAACGTCTTCGCCATGTCGGCTTGTCACTGTGTTCCATTACGGAGGCGACGTGGAGGCATCAACCAGACGGTGCGTTATGAGGCAGAACGAACTCATCCAACACCCAGCGTCCTCATCATGAGGCATATCATGAGGGGAGGGAGAAGGATCACACTGAAACTGAACCAGTGAGAAGGACATAATGTGTGGCTGATCTGTGGACGTCGACTGTATCGCTGGTTAACTAGACTGCTGAAGGAGGCGACCCTGAGTGTAGCAAGTCCAGCAGAGGCCAGCTGGGAGTGAGAAGGAAGTCTCCTTTCAGGACCATCTGAAGGGACACTGGGTCTACAGCCAGAGGGTGAGGGCGTCTCCCCTCAGGACCATCTGAAGGGACACTGGGTCTACAGCCAGAGGGTGAGGGCGTCTCCCCTTATGACCACATAAATGTCGCAACGCACCACTTGGGATCATGCTCCCATTCTTTACTACTCTATCATCCCACTAAGTCCCCAGTGTTGGTAACATTATCACAATTTACAAGACGAGATGTTGGGGGAACACAGTTGTATGTTATAGCCATATTTACACTGGCAGAATTTGAAACCCAACTTTGTAAGGTAAATGGTAATGAACGCTAGGGTTGGTTCATAACGACATACTAATGACACCGAAGTAATTAATTAACCAAAGTGGACGCAAGTCATAATGTACCACAAGTAACAATGTGGCTAACAACACGAAAACCTAGTTCATACCTCGTTAACCATACATTACACAACTTTATATATATATATATATATATATATATATATATATATATATATATATATATATATATATATATATATATTGCTTTGTTGCTGTCTCCCGCGTTTGCGAGGTAGCGCAAGGAAACAGACGAAAGAAATGGCCCAACCCACCCCCATACACATGTATATACATACACGTCCACACACGCAAATATACATACCTATACGTCTCAATGTACACATATATATACACACACACACACACATACATATATACCCATGCACACAATTCATACTGTCTGCCTTTATTCATTCCCATCGCCACCTCGCCACACATGGAATACCATCCCCCTCCCCCCACATGTGTGCGAGGTAGCGCTAGGAAAAGACAACAAAGGCCCCATTCGTTCACACTCAGTCTCTAGCTGTCATGCAATAATGCTCGAAACCACAGCTCCCTTTCCACATCCAGGCCCCACACAACTTTCCATGGTTTACCCCAGACGCTTCACATGCCCTGATTCAATCCACTGACAGCACGTCAACCCCGGTATACCACATCGATCCAATTCACTATTCCTTGCCCGCCTTTCACCCTTCTGCATGTTCAGGCCCCGATCACTCAAAATCTTTTTCACTCCATCTTTCCACCCCCACTTTGGTCTCCCACTTCTCCTCGTTCCCTCCACCTCCGACACATATATCCTCTTGGTCAATCTTTCCTTACTCATTCTCTCCATGTGCCCAAACCATTTCAAAACACCCTCTTCTGCTCTCTCAACCACGCTCTTTCTATTTCCACACATCTCTCTTACCCTTACATTACTTACTCGATCAAACCACCTCACACCACACAGTGTCCTCAAACATCTCATTTCCAGCACATCCACCCTCCTGCGCACAACTCTATCCATAGCCCACGCCTCGCAACCATACAACATTGTTGGAACCACTATTCCTTCAAACATACCCATTTTTGCTTCCGAGATAATGTTCTCGACTTTCACACATTCTTCAAGGCTCCCAGGATTTTCGCCCCCTCCCCCACCCTATGATTCACTTCCGCTTCCATGGTTCCATCCGCTGCCAGATCCACTCCAACATATCTAAAACACTTTACTTCCTCCATTTTTTCTCCATTCAAACTTACCTCCCAATTAAGTTGACCCTCAACTCTACTGTACCTAATAACCTTGCTCTTATTCACATTTACTCTTAACTTTCTTCTTTCACACACTTTACCAAACTCAGTCACAGCTTCTGCAGCTTCTCACATGAATCAGCCACCAGCGCTGTATCATCAGCGAACAACAACTGACTCACTTCCCAAGCTCTCTCATCCACAACAGACTTCATACTTGCCCCTCTTTCCAAAACTCTTGCATTCACCTCCCTAACAACCCCATCCATAAACAAATTAAACAACCATGGAGACATCACACACCCCTGCCGCAAACCTACATTCACTGAGAACCAATCACTTTCCTCTCTTCCTACACGTACACATGCCTTACATCCTCGATAAAAACTTTTCACTGCTTCTAACAACTTGCCTCCCACACCATATATTCTTAATACCTTCCACAGAGCATCTCTATCAACTCTATCATATGCCTTCTCCAGATCCATAAATGCTACATACAAATCCATTTGCTTTTCTAAGTATTTCTCACATACATTCTTCAAAGCAAACACCTGATCCACACATCCTCTACCACTTCTGAAACCACACTGCTCTTCCCCAATCTGATGCTCTGTACATGCCTTTACCCTCTCAATCAATACCCTTCCATATAATTTACCAGGAATACTCAACAAACTTATACCTCTGTAATTTGAGCACTCACTCTTATCCCCTTTGCCTTTGTACAATGGCACTATGCACGCAGTCCGCCAATCGTCAGGCACCTCACCATGAGTCATACATACATTAAATAACCTTACCAACCAGTCAATAATACAGTCACCCCCTTTTTTAATAAATTCCACTGCAATACCATCCAAACCTGCTGCCTTGCCGGCTTTCATCTTCCGCAAAGCTTTTACTACCTCTTCTCTGTTTACCAAATCATTTTCCCTAACCCTCTCACTTTGCACACCACCTCGACCAAAACACCCTATATCTGCCACTCTATCATCAAACACATTCAACAAACCTTCAAAATACTCACTCCATCTCTTTCTCACATCACCACTACTTGTTATCACCTCCCCATTAGCGCCCTTCACTGAAGTTCCCATTTGCTCACTTGTCTTACGCACTGTATTTACCTCCTTCCAGAACATCTTTTTATTCTCCCTAAAATTTAATGATACTCTCTCACCCCAACTCTCATTTGCCCTCTTTTTCACCTCATGCACCTTTCTCCTGACCTCCTGTCTCTTTCTTTTATACATCTCCCACTCAATTGCATTTTTTCCCTGCAAAAATCGTTCAAATGCCTCTCTCTTCTCTTTCATTAATTATCTTATTTCTTCATCCCACCACTCACTACCCTTTCTAAGCAACCCACCTCCCACTTTTCTCATACCACAAGCATCTTTTGCGCAATCCATCACTGATTCCCTAAATACATCCCATTCCTCCCCCACTCCCCTTACTTCCATTGTTCTCACCTTTTTCCATTCTGTACTCAGTCTCTCCTGGTACTTCCTCACACAAGTCTCCTTCCTAAGCTCACTTACTCTCACCACCCTCCTCACCCCAACATTCACTCTTCTGAAAACCCATACAAATCTTCACCTTAGCCTCCACAAGATAATGATCAGACATCCCTCCAGTTGCACCTCTCAGCACATTAACATCCAAAAGTCTCTCTTTCTCACGCCTGTCAATTAACACGTAATCCAATAACGCTCTCTGGCCATCTCTCCTACTTACATACGTATACTTATGTATATCTCGCTTTTTAAACCAGGTATTCCCAATCACCAGTCCTTTTTCAGCACATAAATCTACAAGCTCTTCACCATTTCCATTTACAACACTGAACACTCCATGTATACCAATTATACCCTCAACTGCCACATTACTCACCTTTGCATTCAAATCACCCATCACTATAGCCCGGTCTTGTGCATCAAAACCACTAACACACTCATTCAGCTGCTCCCAAAACACTTGCCTCTCATGATCTTTCTTCTCATGCCCAGGTGCATATGCACCAATAATCACCCATCTCTCTCCATCAACTTTCAGTTTTACCCATATTAATCGAGAATTTACTTTCTTACATTCTATCACATACTCCCACAACTCCTGTTTCGGGAGTACTGCTACTCCTTCCCTTGCTCTTGTCCTCTCACTAACTCCTGACTTTACTCCTAAGACATTCCCAAACCACTCTTCCCCTTTACCCTTGAGCTTCGTTTCACTCAGAGCCAAAACATCCAGGTGTGTGTGTGTGTGTGTGTGTGTGTGTGTGTGTGTGTATGTGGGTTGGTTGGGCCATTCTTTCGTCTGTTTCCTTGCGCTAACTCGCAAATGCGGGAGACAGCGACAAAGCAAAATGAAAAAAAAAAAAAAAAAAAAAATATATATATATATATATATATATATATATATATATATATGTGTGTGTGTGTGTGTGTGTGTGTGTGTGTGTGTGTGTGTGTGTGTGTGTGTGTGTGTATATATATAATGCTGATAACCATATGGATAATGAAACACGATAAGTTCCCAAGTGCAGTTTCTTGCAATAATCACATCGTCCATCTCATTCTTGCACCTCCCGTGATGATATAATCATTACACGAAAGTGCACTTGGGAACGTATCGTGTTCCATTTTCCTCGTGGTTATCAGCATACACTAGATCACACGCACCACTGTGACCTCTTGCAATATATATATATATATATATATATATATATATATATATATATATATATATATATATTTTTTTTTTTTTTTTTTTATACTTTGTCGCTGTCTCCCGCGTTTGCGAGGTAGCGCAAGGAAACAGACGAAAGAAATGGCCCCACCCCCCCCCCCCCCATACACATGTACATACACACGTCCACACACGCAAATATACATACCTACACAGCTTTCCATGGTTTACCCCAGACGCTTCACATGCCTTGCTTCAATCCACTGACAGCACGTCAACCCCTGTATACCACATCGACTCCAATTCACTCTATTCCTTGCCCTCCTTTCACCCTCCTGCATGTTCAGGCCCCGATCACACAAAATCTTTTTCACTCCATCTTTCCACCTCCAATTTGGTCTCCCACTTCTCCTCGTTCCCTCCACCTCCGACACATATATCCTCTTGGTCAATCTCTCCTCACTCATTCTCTCCATGTGCCCAAACCATTTCAAAACACCCTCTTCTGCTCTCTCAACCACGCTCTTTTTATTTCCACACATCTCTCTTACCCTTACGTTACTTACTCGATCAAACCACCTCACACCACACATTGTCCTCAAACATCTCATTTCCAGCACATCCATCCTCCTGCGCACATCTCTATCCATAGCCCACGCCTCGCAACCATACAACATTGTTGGAACCACTATTCCCTCAAACATAACCATTTTTGCTTTCCGAGATAATTTTCTCGACTTCCACACATTTTTCAAGGCTCCCAAAATTTTCGCCCCCTCCCCCACCCTATGATCCACTTCCGCTTCCATGGTTCCATCCGCTGACAGATCCACTCCCAGATATCTAAAACACTTCACTTCCTCCAGTTTTTCTCCATTCAAACTCACCTCCCAATTGACTTGACCCTCACCCTACTGTACCTAATAACCTTGCTCTTATTCACATTTACTCTCAACTTTCTTCTTCCACACACTTTACCAAACTCAGTCACCAGCTTCTGCAGTTTCTCACATGAATCAGCCACCAGCGCTGTATCATCAGCGAACAACAACTGACTCACTTCCCAAGCTCTCTCATCCCCAACAGACTTCATACTTGCCCCTCTTTCCAGGACTCTTGCATTTACCTCCCTTACAACCCCATCCATAAACAAATTAAACAACCATGGAGACATCACACACCCCTGCCGCAAACCTACATTCACTGAGAACCAATCACTTTCCTCTCTTCCTACACGTACACATGCCTTACATCCTCGATAAAAACTTTTCACTGCTTCTAACAACTTGCCTCCCACACCATATATTCTTAATACCTTCCACAGAGCATCCCTATCAACTCTATCATATGCCTTCTCCAGATCCATAAATGCTACATACAAATCCATTTGCTTTTCTAAGTATTTCTCACATACATTCTTCAAAGCAGACACCTGATCCACACATCCTCTACCACTTCTGAAACCGCACTGCTCTTCCCCAATCTGATGCTCTGTACATGCCTTCACCCTCTCAATCAATACCCTCCCATATAATTTACCAGGAATACTCAACAAACTTATACCTCTGTAATTTGAGCACTCACTCTTATCCCCTTTGCCTTTGTACAATGGCACTATGCACGCATTCCGCCAATCCTCAGGCACCTCACCATGAGTCATACATACATTAAATAACCTTACCAACCAGTCAACAATACAGTCACCCCCTTTTTTAATAAATTCCACTGCAATACCATCCAAACCTGCTGCCTTTCCGGCTTTCATCTTCCGCAAAGCTTTTACTACCTCTTCTCTGTTTACCAAATCATTTTCCCTAACCCTCTCACTTTGCACACCACCTCGACCAAAACACCCTATATCTGCCACTCTGTCATCAGACACATTCAACAAACCTTCAAAATACTCACTCCATCTCTTCTCACATCACCGCTACTTGTTATCACCTCCCCATTTACGCCCTTCACTGAAGTTCCCATTTGCTCACTTGTCTTACGCACCTATTTACCTCCTTCCAGAACATCTTTTTATTCTCCCTAAAATTTACTAATAGTCTCTCACCCCAACTCTCATTTGCCCTCTTTTTTCACCTCTTGCACCTTTCTCTTGACCTCCTGTCTCTTTCTTTTATACATCTCCCACTCAATTGCATTTTTTCCCTGCAAAAATCGTCAAATGCCTCTCTCTTCTCTTTCACTAATACTCTTACTTCTTCATCCCACCACTCACTACCCTTTCTAAACAGCCCACCTCCCACTCTTCTCATGCCACAAGCATCTTTTGCGCAATCCTATCACTGATTCCCTAAATACATCCCATTCCTCCCCCACTCCCCTTACTTCCATTGTTCTCACCTTTTTCCATTCTGTACACAGTCTCTCCTGGTACTTCCCCACACAAGTCTCCTTCCTAAGCTCACTTACTCTCACCACCCTCCTCACCCCAACATTCACTCTCTTCTGAAAACCCATACAAATCTTCACCTTAGCCTCCACAAGATAATGATCAGACATCCCTCCAGTTGCACCTCTCAGCACATTAACATCCAAAAGTCTCTCTTTCGCACGCCTGTCAATTAACACGTAATCCAATAACGCTCTCTGGCCATCTCTCCTACTTACATACGTATACTTATGTATATCTCGCTTTTTAAACCAGGTATTCCCAATCACCAGTCCTTTTTCAGCACATAAATCTACAAGCTCTTCACCATTTCCATTTACAACACTGAAAACTCCATGTATACCAATTATACCCTCAACTGCCACATTACTCACCTTTGCATTCAAATCACCCATCACTATAACCCGGTCTTGTGCATCAAAACCACTAACACACTCATTCAGCTGCTCCCAAAACACTTGCCTCTCATGATCTTTCTTCTCATGCCCAGGTGCATATGCACCAATAATCACCCATCTCTCTCCATCAACTTTCAGTTTTACCCATATTAATCGAGAATTTACTTTCTTACATTCTATCACATACTCCCACAACTCCTGTTTCGGGAGTACTGCTACTCCTTCCCTTGCTCTTGTCCTCTCACTAACTCCTGACTTTACTCCCAAGACATTCCCAAACCACTCTTCCCCTTTACCCTTGAGCTTCGTTTCACTCAGAGCCAAAACATCCAGGTGTGTGTGTGTGTGTGTGTGTGTGTGTGTGTGTGTGTGTGTGTGTGTGTGTGTGTGTGTATGTGGGTTGGTTGGGCCATTCTTTCGTCTGTTTCCTTGCGCTAACTCGCAAATGCGGGAAACAGCGACAAAGCAAAATGAAAAAAAAAAAAAAAAAAAAATATATATATATATATATATATATATATATATATATATATATATATATATATATATATATATATATATATATATGTGTGTGTGTGTGTGTGTGTGTGTATATATATAATGCTGATAACCATATGGATAATGAAACACGATAAGTTCCCAAGTGCAGTTTCTTGCAATAATCACATCGTCCATCTCATTCTTGCACCTCCCGTGATGATATAATCATTACACGAAAGTGCACTTGGGAACGTATCGTGTTCCATTTTCCTCGTGGTTATCAGCATACACTAGATCACACGCACCACTGTGACCTCTTGCAATATATATATATATATATATATATATATATATATATATATATATATATATATATATATATATATATACATATATATATATATATATATATATATATATATATATATATATATATATATATATATATATATATATATATATATATAAATACTTTATTCATTTATTTTTTTTTTTTGTCGTCTCCCGCGTTAGCAAGGTAGCGCAAGGAAACAGAAGAAAGAATGGCCCAACCCACCCACATACACATGTATATACATACACGTCCACACACGCAAAAATACATATCTATACATCTCAACGTATACACATATATACACGCACAGACATATACATATATACACATGTACATAATTCATACTGTCTGCCTTTATTCATTCCCATCGCCACCCCGCCACACATGAAATAACAACCTCCTCCCCCCTCATGTGCGCGAGGTAGCGCTAGGAAAAACAACAAAGGCCATATATATATATATATATATATTGATATATCCTTTTTTTTTCTTTTTCATACTAATCGCCATTTCCCGCGTTAGCGAGGTAGCGTTAAGAACAGAGGACTGAGCCTTTGAGGGAATATCCTCACTTGGCTCCCTTCTCTGTTCCTTCATTTGGAAAATTTAAAAATGAGGGGAGGATTTCCAGCCCCCCGCTCCCTCCCCTTTTAGGCGCCTTCTACGACACGCAGGGAATACGTGGAAAGTATTCTTTCTCCCCTATCCCCAGGGATATATATATATATATATATATATATATATATATATATATATATATATATATATATATATATATATATATATATAAACACAGAGATATCGTGCATATGAACGCGCACTTTCAAAGACCCCATAATTCCCCCCAAGAGCAAGGATTTGGAACTCATATCATTTTCGTGGTGGCTTGGTACGCTGACCACTTGGCTACGCTGCCCATAATAGACAGATGACTACTCGCTACAATGCCCTTCATCTCCCACTTATGAGCGAGGTGATCTGGCCCGCTCACATTCCGCTAGGCTCACATTACCCCCAGCCGTCAGCAGTATGACCGACCTTACTGTTACGACGTAGTGGTATGTGAACCATGCAAATGATCACACGAGGTTAGAATCCTGGATGTGAGAGGTCGCCATCATCATACGAAAAGCTTTCACCACCCAATTTCCCTTCCCGAAACTACACTTCCATGGCTCACTCCGCACGCCACCCCGGCCTGAACACCCTACATCTGCCACCCCTCTCACCAAATACATTCAATACATTCAACAGTTCTTCAAAATACTCACTCCATCTCCTCCCCACTTCATCACATTCGCAATGTTCCTGTTTCTTCTCTTGTTGTTCGCCCATTATGAACCTTCTTCCAAAGCATCTTATTCTCCCGGACGTTCACTGATACTGGCTCACCCCAACTTTTTCATTTGCTCTTTTTCAACCCCTGCATCTTCCTCTTGATCTGCTACACCTTTCTCTCATACAGCCTCCAGTCGTGTGCACTCCTTCTCTGTGAGTATTGCCAAACGCCTCTCTTTCCTCTTTAATTAGCAACTTTACCTCCTCACCCCACCTCTCTACCTTTATTCTAATCTGCCCACCTCCCTCCTCACACATACCACATGCATCTCTCGCACGTGCTAGCATTGCACCCACTAAGTGTCTCCCATTTCTCAGTCACTCCTCTAGCTTCGCTTATTCTCACATTTTACCATTTTACACTCAATCTCTTCTGGTATTTCTTCACACAAGTCTCTTTTCCAAGCTCGCTCTCACTCACCACTCTCTTCCCATCGACACAGTTTCCTCTTTTTCGAAAACCTCAACAAATGTTCACCAATTGCCCCTCTCAGCACATTTACATGCATAAGTCTCCCTTCTGCACGCCTGTCAATTAATATGTGATCCAATAATGCGAGCTGACCATCTCTCCTGCTCACATATGTAAACTTGAGTACGTCCCTCTTATCAAACTAAGTATTCCCAATCACTAGTCCCCCACAAGCTGTTCACCATTTCCATTCATAATACTGAACACTCCATGCCCCTTAGTTGTACCCTCAATTGCCACATTATTCACCTTCGCTTTCAAATCACCCATCACTAATACCCGGTCTCGTGCGTCAAAGCTGCTAACACACTCACTCAGCTGCTTCCAAAACACTTGCCTCTCATGATCTTTCTTCCTATGACCAAGTGCATAAGCATTAACTGAACACCCATCTCTCGCCATCCACTCTCATCTTTACCCACATCAATCTAGAATTTATTCTTTTACTCTGTTTCATACACTCCAACAACTCCGGCATCAGTAGTAACGCTGCCCCTTCCTTAGCTCTTGTCCTCTCAACAACATCTGACCTAATCCGTAAGACAATTCCAAACCATTCTTCCCCTTCACCATTGTGCTTTGTTTCATTCAGAGCCAGAACATCCAAGTTCATTTTCTCAAACATGCTACCCATCTCCCCTTTCGTCACACTTTGTTTACGTCTGCACACATTCAAACACCCCTGCCTGAGCCTTCGAGGAAGAGGTACATTCATTTTTTTATATTCCTTCTTCTGTTCCTTCATTTAGAAAATGAAATACAAGAAGGGGGAAGGGTTCCTGCCCCCAGCACCCGCTCAATTTAGTCGCCTTCTACGAAAAGCAGGAAATACAGAGGTAGTATTCTCCCTCCCCTGCCTCAAGGATATATATATATAACCACTCCTGACCTACAGATCTTGACCTGTGGGTTAATTTCCCCGGGATAATTCCCCCACATGGAGCACTGTGATAGGCCACAGTTATTCCGTAAGCGGTAAAGTAAATAATCAAGAGGGTTGGCGGGAGGGGGAACGAACCATTAACAACATGGTTCATTCCATCAGCTGATTCGTTCCTGTCCGTCAGGCTGGCCCAGGCTGGTACCCACGGTATAGCATTAA
The DNA here is from genome assembly GCF_036320965.1 of Panulirus ornatus. Taxonomy (NCBI): domain Eukaryota; kingdom Metazoa; phylum Arthropoda; class Malacostraca; order Decapoda; family Palinuridae; genus Panulirus; species Panulirus ornatus. The sequence continues at coordinate 15,541,913 of NC_092230.1, read as the reverse complement.
ACATTCCCTCAGTCACGCCTTTCCAATAGGATTATCGACCATGTGCATCGTGATGCACATCGCGGAATGAACAGCGTCACACACACACACACACACACACACACACACACACAATGTTTGACAAGGGTCATCATTGTGGCGGAACAATATGGACTTGTCGACCAAACGAGGATGCTTCCATGTCGCTCCGGGAGTAGACAGCAGCGCTACAGCGGCCCGGGATAATCCCGGCTGGGACATGACCAACGTCAAGTGAGATGTGACGCTCGTGTGCAAACGTCAAGTGTTGTTCTTGTGTTGTCTGTATCGTAGTGAGGTGTAGACCAGCAGTAATGTTACGGCTCTTGCTGCCGCCAACTCCAGGAGAACGGGACTTGAATGTCTTCATTTTGCATTAATGTGTGTGTGTGTGTGTGTGTGTGTGTGTGTGTGTGTGTGTGTGTGTGTGTGTGTGTGTGTGTGTGTGGTGTGTGTGTGTGTGGTGTGTGTGTGTGTGTGTCCTCAGCAGGGAGAAGGGACAACAACGTGTCCAGAATTACCCTCGTCACGTCAACAATTATTTTGTAAACAGTTTGCGTCCATAAATAGGCTAACTGTCTCAAATAAATGAATCACGAGGCAATAACTGAGACACCGGCCACATCAAGACAACGATAAATGATTTTCAGTCTGAAATATATATATATATATATATATATATATATATATATATATATATATATATATATATATATATATATATATATATATTTCATACTATTCGCCATTTCCCGAATTAGCGAGGTGGCGTTAAGAACAGAGGACTGAGCCTTTGAGGGAATATCCTCGCTTGGCCCCCTTCTCTGTTCCTCTTTTGGAACAGAGAGTGGGCTGAAAACTAACCCCCCCCCCCTACCTTTCTTGTATTTCAATTTCTAAAAGTAAAGAACAGAAGAAGGAGCCAAGCGAGAGGTGCTCAACTTTCTCTAACGGACAGGTTTGGGGTGTCTAAATGTGTGTGGATGTAACCAAGATGCGAAGAAAGGAGAGATAGGTAGTATGTTTGAAAAAAGGAACCTGGATGTTTTGGCTCAAGGGTAAAGGGAAGAGTGGTTTGGGAATGTTTTGGGAGTAAAGTCAGGGGTTGGTGAGAGGACAAGAGCTAAGGAAGGAGTAGCACTATTCCTAAAGAAGTTCTGGGAGTGTGTGAGAGAGTATGGAAGTTAATTCTAAATCAATGTGGGTCAAACTGAAAAAGGATGGCGAGAGATGGGTGATTATTGGCGCTTATGCACTGGGCATGAAAAGAAAGATCATGAGAGGCAAGTGTTTTGGGAGCAGCTGAGTGGGGGTATCAGCAGCTTTGTTACACGAAACAAGATAATAGTGATGGATAATTTGAATGCGAAGGTGAGTAATGTGGTAGGTGGGGGTGTAACTTGGAAGCATATAGTATCCAGTGCTATGAATGGAAATGGTAAAGAGCTCGTGGATTTCTGTGCTGAAAAAAGACCGGTGATGGGGAATACCTGCTTTAAAAAGAGAGATATTCACAAGTATACGTATGTGAGTAGGAGAGATGGTCAGCGGATATTACTGAATTACATATTAACTGATAGGCGTGTAACAGAGAGACTTTTGGATGTAGATGTGCTAAAAGAGGCAGCAAGTGGGATGTCTGATCACTATCTTGTGGAGGAGAGGAATATGGACGGTACTTACAGGAAAGGAGAGCAAATGATTGAGAGAGACATAAGAGAAAGCGACAGGAGATCAAGAGGTGCAGGGGTTGATAAAAGAGGGCAAATGATAGGCGGGCTGAGCAAATATCAGTAAATTTTCGGGAAAGTAAGATGATCTTTTTGAAAGAGGTGAATAGGGTGCCAAAAGCAAGGGAACAAATATGAACATCGGTGAAGGTTCTAAATGGAGAAGCTGCAATAGGTACTGATGGAGTGAGGAAATGGAATGAGTATTTTGAAGGAATGTTGAATGTGTTTGAAGATACAGTGGCAGAAGTAGGGTGTTTGAGTGGGGTGGTATGCGAAGTGAGGGGGGGGTCATGAAGAGTAGTTTTATGAATAGAGAAGAGGTGGTGAAAGCCTTGCGTTATAAGAAATGAGGCAAGCCGGCCGGAGTGGATGGCATTACAGCTGAATTTCTTTAAGAAAGTGGGTGACTGTGTCGTTGAGTAAACTGGATTTTCAATGTATGTATGGCTCATGGTGAAGTGCCTGAGGATAAGTGGAATACATGCATAGTGCCACGGTATAAAGGCAAAGGGGATAAGGGTGAGTGTTCCAATTACACAGGCATAAACTTGCTGAGTGTACCGAGTATGGAAGGGTATGGATTAAAAAGGCATGGACGGAGGAGCATCAGACTGCATCAGTGTGGTTTCAGAAGTGGTAGAGGATGTGTGGATCAGGTGTTTGCTTTGAAGAATGTATGTGAGAAATACTTAGAAAAGTAAATGGATTTGTATGTAGCATTTATGGATCTGGAGAAGGCATATGATAGAGATGATAGAGATGCTCTGTGGAAGGTACTAAGAATATATGGTGTGGGAGGAAAGTTGTTACTAGTGCGATTTTATCAAGAAATTCAACGAAAATTAACCAATCAATTCGTTCTGATCATCACCAATCCCCCTTCCCCTCACCTTCCCCTCCCTCCCCCCCCCCCCAAGGCAGAGACCCCGAAACCCCACGCTGGGGGATGGGGGGTTGGGGGGGATGGGGGTGGGGGGTGGCGTTTGAGAACATTAGAGGAATGGCAAGTTCCCGGACCACTGTAAGTGTGGCGGAGGATCAAAGGCAGGAGGGAGCGGGGTCGACCTGACCCGGCGGCGCACAACCCACCATTACGTCTGGCTCCTCGTACCTCCTGCCTGGCCGCCTGGCTGGCTGACTGGCTGGCTGGCTGGCTGATTGGCTGGCTAGTTGACTGGCTGGCTGCCTGGCTGGCTGCTTGGTTGGCTACCTGGCTGGCCGCCTGGCTGGCCGCCTGGCTAGCCGCCTGGCTGGCTGACTGGCTGGCTAGTTGACTGGCTGGCTGCCTGGCTGGCTGGTTGGCTACCTGGCTGCCTGGCTGGCTGCTTGGTTGGCTACCTGGCTGGCTGGCTGGTTGGTTGGCTACCTGCCTGCCTGGCAGCTTGGTTGGCTACCTGGCTGGCTAGCTACCTGCCTAGCTAGCTGGCTGGCTGCTTGGTTGGCTACCTGGCTGGCTGGCTGGCTGCTTGGTTGGCTACCTGGCTGGCTAGCTACCTGCCTGGCTACCTGGCTGGCTGGCTGGCTGGCTGCTTGGTTGGCTACCTGCCTGCCTGGCTGCTTGGTTGGCTACCTGGCTGGCTAGCTACCTGCCTGGCTAGCTGGCTGGCTGCTTGGTTGGCTACCTGGCTGGCTGACTGGCTGGCTGACTGGCTAGTTGGCTGGCAGACATTACCCACAGTGTAAGGAGAGGATTCCTCCCCTGGACGTAGTACATAGGTCATGTGTTCGTGTACACTGATGCGGTCGGTCGGTCGGTCGGTCGGTGACCAAGTGGACCTAACGCTGTACATGACATCATTCCAAGCACGGCACTGATTGGCTGGGGTTCCTATACGCTCACCACTCATTGGTTAAGTTCTGATATGCTCAGGGAGGACTGGTTGGAGCTCTGATATGCTCAGCGATGATTGGCTGGAGCTCTGATATGCTCAGCGATGACTGGCTGGTGTTCAAATGCTCAGTACTGATTGGCTGGAGTTCTGCTACGCTCAGCACAGATTGATTGGAGTTCTATACGCTTAGTAATGATTGGGCGGAGTTAATATGCTCAGCACTGATTGGCTGTGAGGGGTGAAGTGAGATGATAAAAAAAATTAATATGCATAGCGATGATTGGCTGAAGCTCTTATGTGCCACGTAATGAGTGGCCGGATTGTGTGTGTGTGTGTGTGTGTGTGTGTGTGTGTGTGTGTGTGTGTGTGTGTGTGTGTGTGGTGTGTGTGTGTGTGTGTGTGTGTGTGTGTGTGTGTGTGTGTGTGTGTGTGTGTGTGTGTGTGTGTGTGTGTGTGTGTGTGTGTGTGTGTGTGTGTGTGTGTGTGTGTGTGTGTGTGTGTGTGTGTGTGTGTGTGTGTGTGTGTGTGTGTGTGTGTGTGTGTGTGTGTGTGTGTGTGTGTGTGTGTGTGTGTGTGTGTGTGTGTGTGTGTGTGTGTGTGTGTGTGTGTGTGTGTGTGTGTGTGTGTGTGTGTGTGTGTGTGTGTGTGTGTGTGTGTGTGTGTGTGTGTGTGTGTGTGTGTGTGTGTGTGTGTGTGTGTGTGTGTGTGTGTGTGTGTGTGTGTGTGTGTGTGTGTGTGTGTGGTGTGTGTGTGTGTGTGTGTGTGTGTGTGTGTGTGTGTGTGTGTGTGTGTGTGTGTGTGTGTGTGTGTGTGTGTGTGTGTGTGTGTGTGTGTGTGTG